>NC_056733.1:413231525-413261525 GCF_019279795.1 Protopterus annectens | reverse complement strand
TTTTAGGTGTAGGTTAGGGTAGGTAGGTAAGAGTGTGAGTGTATAAGTGTTGAGAGTGGTAGTGTTTGTATATATGTGATGTGTGTTTGTGCAAGGGGAATGTAGAGTGCGTAGTGGTGGGTTTAGTGCCTTTGTCTTATTAGTGAGACCTCGGAGTTAGTATATATAAGTAGCGGGGGTGTGGGGGGTGCAGGTGGGCTTGACCCCCTGCTTATATGTAGGGTAGGTTGCATGTATTTGTGTTGTGTTTGTGTGTGTTTTGTTGGTTTGTTGTAGTGTGGGGAGGAAGGTGTATGTATGTTTGTTTGTGTGGTGGAGGGTGTATTTAAAAGTCACGATTTTGAATTTTGTTCTTTTGGGGTTTTGGTATTGTAAATATTCAGCTTTATAGTCCCGAGATACTGAAGTTCGAGATTTCAGTATACATACATATATATATATATATATATATATATATATATATATATATATATATATATATATACGTATGTTTGTATGTGTGTGAGTGTATAGCTATATATATATATATATATATATATATATATATATATATATATATATATATATATATATATATATATATATATATATATATAAATAATTATGACAAGGGGCTTGGAAAATGAGTGAACCTTATTGTTTCCTAGTGATAGGGGACTGACAGCTTTGACAGGAACTGAATATTGTTAACTGTGTTCACCAAAGGGAAGGAAAATAGGGCTGCATAAATTAAATTAAAACCAGGAGTAGGGTTGATGATGACATAGTAAGTGGGTGGTGACAATTGGGAGGTATCAGGACAAGTTTCTTTAGGTCAGAATTTTAGACTCTAGGATTGTTCCTTTAACATTTAAGGATGAAGAACACAGGAAAGTAAGGCTGCTTTCCGTAACATTTCAGCCATTTCTTAGTAAACAGAGCAGAGGTCGGCATAGTGGTTAAGTTATTTGCCATACAGACACAAGGTGCAAGGTTTGATTCTCATATGGGCTAATTGGCTAGGCTTAAAATGGCCCAAAAGGGCAGTTAACCTAGTACTAATCTATGAAACTATGAGAACATGATGCTTGGAAAAGAAATAGAGAATGTTTAATAAAAATAGCTAGCTTTAAAAGTTATACCTAACAGCTTTAAATCCATGCTGATTGATTTACATGATGGTACGAGATTTAGGCCTGCTAATTCAGTCATTTTTGTAATTTATGAAAAAGGATTGCAACACATTAGAAGGTGTATTTGCTGATAAACATAGAGGACTATATTCATTTAGACAACAATTAATAAAAACTTGGAATATGTTGCACTCATATGTCACAAAAATATCTTATGACTGGCCTTTTGACGAGTCTCCAAATTCAATAAGCTTCATAATAATGAAAGTTTTTTTTTCAGTTCTTGAAGGTGGAATATTACATTATTTGTGGCAGAGTTGGTGGCTGGATGGTTTCCTAAAAAGTGAGGTCTGAGCTCTTAGGTGCTCTTCTCATTTTAATGTTTGCATTAAAATGTTTTCTTTAATTATTCATCATAGACAATTGTACGGCCTACCAGCACTTACACTGCATATCAAATTGAGGAAGTCAACCAGGGACCGAGTGCACAAGCAGAGGAAGATGAAGAAATAGAAGCTGAGCCAGTCAAGTCTGATGGAAGCTTTGATGATGTAAACGCAAGTGAGGAAGAGTGGGACACTGACTTAGAAATGGAAGGTATAGTATGAAATAGAAAGTAGCACAGTGGTTCACGTACTGGAAAACATGCACATTGACTGCCAATACTGTAGCTTGGAATGTGTCACTTAGTATCATGCTTTTACATATAATTTGTTTGCTTTAGACATAGTACTGCATTTTTCCTGTTATTCTTCCTGTCTAGGGTTATTAAACCGCAAACTCTTGGTACACTTTCTAACTTTATTCTTCATTTTAACTAGGCTCACTTGATTAATATTACGTAACTACACTGAATTTAATAAAACACTGTAAATTAGACTTCTTCATAGACAATTGATGATTAATGTGTTTGTGTAAAAATGTCTTATGAGTTCTCAAGTATTAAACTGTTTTGAAATTGCTCAGACACAGTTGTTAAAACTATTTTGTAATATGAGTTCTGCATTTAGTTTGCTGTTACTGTTGTAACTCTGTGTGGCTGACAAATGGCCTTTGGCCTAAGTCGTGTTCCATTAATTGTAGCCACCATTATGTTAACAAGTAAATAAATGAAACAATCTTAATATTATAGTCTACTGGAATTGTATTAATGACTGTCTATAATTCACTTGGCTTGCAATTACAGTCACACCCCACACCAATTCTACTATCGACACTTCTGAATCTGCTCTTAATTTCATTTTCGTATAGGTCATTTTCTCTTTCTTTTAGTCACACAAACACAGAAGGAGAAGCATGTCTTATGTACACTTGCTATGTGCACATTTCAACAGAGGACTGCTGCTAATTTTAGGGAGCTGCCCCTCTTAGGGTTATACTAGGCTTGCATCTAGATAACAGATGGGGCCTTTCACTAAAACAATGTATTTTGGCTTTGCCCATTAGGAGTCACCACAGCGAATCACTGGTCCACAGATTGATTGGCAGTGGAGTTTTTACTGTGTCAGGTTGCCAGTCCAGTGCCCAACCTTCACAGAAGGCACATGAACACACACACACACACACACACACACACACACACACACACACACACACACACACACACACACACACACACACACACACACCTACTGCATGCCTTTAAAACTCACTCGACCACAGGGAGGACATGAAGACTCCAGACAGAAGGGGGTCCAGCCAAACTGGAGAACCTCTTGTTGTGAGGCAACAAGAGTAACCGCTGCACCATGGGGCCTTTCAAATATGAAGTTTTACATTGCAAGAGATAAACTGCTATCTTGCTAGAATTCTTTATTCATCCTGATACTATTTTGGGGGCAGCTACAGGCACCCCTGGGTCATTTGTTTGTTAACTAAAAGGTTAAATTGCTGCAGTTCTAATTATTTACCTGTGCATAACAATAGCCTTTACTGGCTGCTGTTTTTCTTGATATGTGTTTCGGCCTGCAATACCCCAGCTCTCAGTGACAGAGCTCATTATCATTATTCTTTTTCTTCTTCCAGTATTCTAAAGTTTCAAAATGCAGTCATTCAAAGGGCATGAGCTATGAAGTTTCTTTTATAGCCTGTGACATCTGTGCACTGGCCCAGTAATCAAGGAGCCTCAATCCTTACCACTAGCACCAGTGAGGGGTATGCACATTGGGAAGGATAACAAGTATACACACAGTAAGGTACAATTTCCCTTAAGAGCACACAGATATTACAGTCAGTCTGGGGCTGGTTTCTCCCTTTCTCTCCAGATCCCCAATAAGACTCCTCACAGGTACAGCTATAGGGTATAGGTCTCAGCCTAGTGGTCAAGCTAAAACCTCCAGCACCCTCTCTGTTCAACAAGTGCATCATGTCCCTGCCCAAGTAGCTGACTCACACACACACACACACACACACACACACACACACACACACACACACACACACACACACACACACACACACACACACACACACACACACACACACAGGCACACACTGAGATATGAGTTATATACAAACACACAAACATTCCTGGGGAAGGCTGGCACAGGTTCTCCAGCTATGCTCCCTTCCCTGCCCAGGCTATAAGGTAGAAATCACTGTCACCAACCACTAATATCAGCTACTAATAATGCCCTTACCAAAGGGTGTCCAATTTTACTGTGCAATATTATTATTATCCTATTAGTAAGTATGACGAACAGCAAGGCTTATTGGAGTGGCTTGGACAGTATCACTATATACATGCAATGTATTCTAGAGCTTAAACTATCTCTACACAAAACAGCCACAGCTAAAATGTTTAAAAATTTTTAATAATAAATAACAAAACACAAGACAAATCTCCTCAATTCAACACAGTGCTAGTCAAGAGTTCAGACACAGAGCAATGCTTAAAATAATACTGTAGAATAGTCCAACATAAATATAGAAAACAGCTACTCTAATCTTACTATTTTCTGTCTATTTCTAAGAGAAACAATGTTCTAAATAACTTACATACATACAGAGCAAAGACAGAGTACTGGTGAGTAGATGTGTTCAGGTTCAGACAAAATCCAAAATGCTCTAATTCTCTCTCTCTGAGAAAGTCTTAAATTGGTAATACATCACTGCTGACTCATTTTAGATTACATCATTCTTGACACTTCTCTGGTTTAATTTCCCAGGCTAACAGAAACACAGAGTTTAACATATCTTTGTAATCTTTCACCTGCAAGAGCCACAGCAATAAAATACATTATATATGTAAAATCTAGCAATTAGCTCTGGTCTCAAAACAATAGAAGAATGTTAGCCCATACATCATGTCTCTGAGTTTGAGAGCAAACAGTCATATAATGCTTGACTTATCAGCTTTCTTCCAGCAGAGTGCACTGTGGTTAAATTTTCGAAGCTCAGTACAACATATAGTTTAATCATAACATATAGTTCTCTTTTACATTTGTAAAACCAGCCTGTGGATTATATTAATATTTACAAATCACATGAAATTAGTTACAAGATTCTATCTGGCTAGGCTGGCAGCCTTTCAGTTTTTCACACAGCCCTCAAGGAATACTTGTTCAAGTTATCTGTAGACCTCTTACTGAGTCCAAGATAAAGCAATCACTGAATTGTTTTTCTGTTTTTGAAATGGAAAAGATAGCTGGGTTCACAATACTGAGGATAAAAAAGTGCCCAATCCTGGTAGGCACACTGGTGCAGGACTGAAAAAAAATAGGGTATGCAGGACTGAAAAAAATAGGGTAGAATCTTTAAGATATGGAAACATTCCTGCAATAGGGCTAAGTTAGGCCCAGGGGGAGGATGCCCCCTCCCTCCCGTTGGAGACGGAAGTAGCAACCCACAAAAATCACAAAAACTAATAGGCCAAAAAAGAGCCATACAGATGATAGAGTGGACTATTGAGGATAAGAAAGAAATTATGTATTTTTACTATTATGCAAGAAGCCTAGAATTTCCAAACAGAGGATATACAAAAACATTAACATAGAAATTTGAGGAAAGAAAAATACTTCCACAAGAAAAGCTGTCAGAAGCTTCAAATAAAATTGTTGTGTTCCTTTATACAACAGATTTATGAAAGACATTATATAGACCAATAAACATTGGACCATTTAGAAAAAGAATCGAATGAGGAAGTGGGAAAATATAAAGAACAAAATCTAGAGACTTTTGAAAAGTATAAAAAAAGAAATATGGACATGGGAAAGAGAGATCTGATATGGTGCAGTTTTTATGCTAAGGAAAAAAACAAATTAATCAACACAAAAAAGGCAGCCTCAAATATATTGGAAGAGAAGTACAAGTAAAGGCTTCCAGATATGGAAAATATCACAATAAAAAAAAATAAGATCTCAAAGAGGGAATATAGAATAGAAGATTAGTAAAGCTGAAGTTACAAAAAATAGAAGATGAAGTTATACAATACTTGTGAAGTGAAGGATTTAGTGCATAAAGTGTAAAGCAGGTTATATCATGGCATGATGGAACAATGAGTCCCTAGAGTAAGGAGAAACAGTAGGAGCAGGAGACACCTGAAGCAGAACCATGGACATGGGGAAAAAAAAGGGATTTAATATGGTGCAATATTTATGCAAAGGAGAAAGCAAAACTAATCAATATAAAAAGAGAAGCACCAAATTTATTTGAAAAGAAATGCAGGTAAAGACATCTGGACATGGAAAATTTAACAATACAGAAAATAAGAAAACAAAAAGAGGAAAAGTAGAAAAGAGGATTACTAATGGAGAAGTTAAAGAAATAGAAACTGAGGTTATACATTACCTGCAAAATGAAGGATTTAGTGTAGAAAATCTAACTTAGATAACATCACATCAGGACAGAGGAATGGATCTCCAAATTAAGGGGAAACCAGTGGAGTGGGAAACATCTGATCAGTTGCCATATGAAGATACTTTGGAGCCTTCCATAGGAACCCAATACAAACATTCAGTTGGAGTTGCACAGCAAGCGAAGGAACAGGAAACTGTGGCAACTCTGACACAGTCAATGTTGTGGAGTGATAGGCCAGTGAGTTCCCATATGAAAGAGCAATGGATGACACAGTATGAAACTGAAGAGAATGTGACACAGTAAGATGCTCTGGAACTTTCTATAGAATGCCCACAGGAAATGGAGAACAAAGAATGCCCCCTCAGTTTAGAAGAAAATGATTTAAGAAAAGAGTTGCTTCATTTGATAGAAATGGAAGACATATTAAGATCAATGAAAGAAATAGACTACAGAAAGTTAATAAAACCCAAAAAGTTAGAAGTTTGATAAAACAAATGAACACAGTAATTTGGACTGCCCATAGAGATTCATGTGATATAACAGAAATAAATAGGATATACTGCTGTGCAGCTAAATTAATAACAGATGAAGTCTTACCACAAAAACACAGGGTAGTAAGGGAAAGGAAGGGGAAAAATCAAATGCCATCATGGAAGTATTGAATAGAGAAAGCTATAAAGCAATTAAGACAAGAAGTGTCACTGTTAAAAGAGTATAGATGTGGGAACAGATCAATAAAAATACTCAGAAAGATAGACATAATAAAAGCAATGTGCAGTATCAGAACAGAGCAGGATCTATCATGCATTATTGCAAATAATAATGAAATAAAAATATTACCGCAGGCAGAAAAAGTTAGAAGATATGCAGATAAATGTAAAGGATAAGTACAAAATAAGTAATTTACTGATGACCCAAAAACTTTTATAGAGAATTGGGAAACAAGGCAAAAAGAATTGAAACACCACCAAAAAAAGAAGAAATAGATACATTTTGGAGAAATATATATGAAGATCCTGTGGAACAAAACAAAGATGCTAAATGGATAGAAGAAGTAAAAAAAAGAATAAGAAGTCCAAATGTATAGGATATGAAATGGGATGAAGTAACGGCCAGACAGACTGAAAAGCTCCTAACTGGAAAATTCCAGGCCCAGATGCAGTACCTAACTTCTGGCTAAAGGTATTAACATCTTTATATGAAGATTTAGCCATGAGTAAGAACCATTTATATGTGCACCCAAACAAACACCAGCCTGGTTAATAATAGGAAAAACAATACTCCTACTTAAGAGTGAGCTACAAGCTATCCTAAAAATTACAGACAAAACCACTTTCTATCAGATCAAGCTTGGGTCACCCTAGCTCAAACCCACCTACTTTCCACATTAATGTATGCAGCGCCTATTCTTACGTATGTTAAAAAACTGATATGGATAAATTTGAGTCATGCTATAACAGCATTGCCAAATTTGCAAAAAAATCCTGCTTTAGAACACACCACTACATACCCCTTAGGCAACTTCAGTGGCTTGAACTCCCACAGTTAGTAACCTATCACCAACTAGTCATAGTCTATAACATCCTAAAATATCCTGACAGTACTGCAGCCCTAAAGGAACTAATAAGCAACTACATACCAAATTGAGCACTCCGCTCTGCCAGCAAATCACTCCTCTCTATCTCCACCACCAACTACACAGCAGCTAAAGCTCTATTTTCCTCACAGTATAGCAAAAATTTGGAACAATCTCCCTCCCTCAGTAACTGCTGCATCAAACACCAAACAATTCAAGCACTCTCTCAAGGCCCATCTCATTAGTTCCTGGCTATGTCCATGTGTCACATAAGAGTAATAATCACTACCTAGATCTCATTCATTACTTCCTATTACAAAGGCCATCAAAAAACATCAAAGTAACAAATGTATTTCTCTCTACATATAGTAATGTTATATTGATCTCTGCCTGAATATTTTTGTAGCACTAACTTATTTAGTCTACTGCTAAAAATGTGGATATGATGACTTACTTTGTGTATTGCTCTCTTAAGTTCAAATACAAAGTTCTATGACTATTTTATATACTCTGTATAATTATCTCTTGTTCATTGTATTAATAAATCTGGAGCTTTTCTCCCTGGGCCTCCGCTGTAAATGAACCTCATCCAATCAGACCATCCCGATTAACAAATGTAAAATAAAATAAATAAAAATATAAACCAGTAACTTGCCTTCCGACAACATATAAATTATACACTGGAATTGATGCCGACAGAGTTTATAGTCATGTAAAAGAAAACTCAATTATGGCTATAGAACAAGAGGGTATCAAAAGAAAGTCAAATGGAACAAAGGATCATTTGTTGTTAAATAAAGTTATAATGGCGAACTGTAAAAAGGGGAAGAATCTAAGTTTGGCATTGATAGACTATAAAAAAGTATTTGACAGTATCCCACATTCATGGCTAGAAGAGTGGTTAAAAATGCATAAGATACACCCTACACCGATCAGTTATAATACAGCGACCATGAATCAGTGGCAAACCACTTTGTAGTTAAGCCATGATAAAAGACAAATTATTATTCCAGGGGTAAAAATTCAAAGGGGGGTATTCCAGGGTGACTCTCTGTCACCGTTGTTCTTTTGTTTTGTCCTTAACCCATTCAGCTGTCTACTTAACAGATTAGGTCATGGCAACAATTTGGCTCCCAGAAAACAACAAAGAGTAAAGACTTCTCATCTTGTTTTTGTAGATGATTTAAAACTGTATAGTTCATCAGATAAGGAACTGAAAGCACAACTGCAAGTGATCAAAACATTTTCAGATGATATAAGAATGTCATTTCGTCTTGGTAAATGTGCAAAAGCAACCTTTAAAGCAGGAAAGCTGCAGCACCAAAAAAACATTCAGTCTGGGACAGGAATGTGTTGTAAGAACTTGAGCAGGAGGGAGTATATAAATATTTGGGAATTGATGAAGGATCAACAGTAAAACATGCACACATTGAAATAAAACTTAGTAAGGAATATTTCAGAAGACTTAAATTAATACTGAAAACAGTGTTGACATCAAGAAACAAAGGCCAAGCTATAAATTAGTTTGCTTTTCCTGTCCTAACTTATAGTTTTGAAGTGATTGACTGGCCCCAAAACGTGTTGGATAGGTTGGACAGGAAAACAAGAAACATGCTTCATGCTCATCAAATGATTTATAAAAATCAATGCATACCAAGATTATATATTCCCCTTCTGAAGAAGGTATGGGCCTCCTCATAATTGATTGCATGTATAGATATGCAGACATGGGACTGCATATATATCTGCTGACCTCACAAGACCCAAATGTAGTGAAAGTATTGAAACATGAGGAGAATGTCTAAAATGACTTCCCTGTTTAGTTTAGCAGAAGCATATTGGCATCAAGTGGGAATGGAAATCAAACCAGAAGTAGATAAAAATCAAGCAGTAACTGAATGTGCCAAAAAACAAAAGAAAAGATATAAGGTGAAGGATTAGATGAGAAGGCAAGAAATGTGGAAAATACATAAATATAGTTGCAAGTATAGAAAACTTTTGGAATCCCCTCATTTTGATGAGGATCACACGCAGGAATGGTTAAGGAGAGGTGAATGTAAAACAAAAGAAGAAAGTTTAATATTGGTGGCCCAAGATAGTGGACTACATACATGTTGGTTTACAAAGTCCATTGAACATGTGGGACAAACATATAAAGGGAGGTTTTGTAAAACAGAATTGGAAACAGTCACATATCTTGTTGCTGATTGTGATATACTAACGGTAGAAGGGCTGTTTATTGAAAAGCATAATAATGTGGCAAGAATGGGTCTATATTATGATATCGCATGCTCAGAAGAGTGAACGACACATAATCGACCCCATGTAAGAGAAAGCTTACAACGTCACAACCTCAGAACAGCGATTTTTTTCCAAGGGAAAAAAATCGCTGTTCTGAAAAAAAAAACCCTGTAAAATATTACATAATGTGGGGGGCTGTGCTCCCAACACCCCCCTACTTAAATATACCAACTCCGAGATTGCACTACAGTGCCAAAAACAGCAAAGTAGTGAAAGCGGCCAAGCAAATTCTTTCCCAGGGAAAGAATTCACTGAAAAGCCACTTCGCTATTTTTCCTTTTCGCACTTTTTAGTTCGACAAAGATGCATTCGACAACCTGTGTCTGCGACAGCATAATAGGGAGCTGGCAAGAATGTTGCATTGGGGATTGTGCAAACATTATAGTACTGAAGTAGCTAAAAAACACTGGAGACATGAGCCACAAAGCAAAATAAAAAAGGTGAAGTTTATATCACATGGAATTTTTCATTACCAACAGTTAAGAAAATAGGTGCAAGAAAACCAGGTATAGTAGCCCATGAAAAGAAGATAAAAGTAGCATTGATCACTGAAATTCCTACATCCAGTTACTACAGTGTCTTGTGATCAGAGAGACACAAAGTCATAAAATACCAGGATTTGCAGTCAGAAACAAGGTCAATGTGGAAGAAGAATACCTAGACAGTTCCAGTAGTAGTAGGAACAACGGGTCGTATTAAAAAGAACTTACAATCATATTTAGATATGTTACCAATGCATGTAACTCCATATGAATTGCAGGAGGAGTCATTACTGGGCACACTGCGGGTGCTGTGAGGAACACTTTTAGCTAACATCAAAGATTGAAACAATACTAATTACATGAACTTTAATCATACTTTGACATAGGAATGGGGTCCATTTCTGTCATGGTATTAGAAACCCAAAAGACTTGGAGAAATTAAAAAAAGTACACTGGAGGAATGCATGCCTTCCATCCCTGTGGATATTAAGCTATGTATAGCTGTCACTATACTTGCCACAGGAACCTTCCAGAGACAGACTGTGAATATTTTGGGTATCTCACAGGTTTCTGCTTCAAGGATACTGCAACAGTTCTTGGATATAGTCTTGGCATGTGTGGATCAGTACATCTATTTCCCAGTGTCACCTCAGGACCAAGCCAGGACTTGCCTGCCTTTTATGGGGTGGCACATTTCTCTCTCGCATTCACACACATATATTCTGTCTTAGTCCTGCTGACCTTCATTCCTCTTCTCTCTAGAGCATATCTCCACCTCTCCAGGGTCTCCTCCACCTGTTCCCTACTCTCACTACAGATCACAATGTCATCTGCAAACATCATAGTTCACAGGGACTCCTGTCTGATCTCATCTGTCAACCTGTCCATCACCATTACAAATAAGAAAGGGCTTAGAGCTGAACCTTGATGTAATCCCACCTCCACCTTAAACGCATCCATCACTCCCACCGCAGACCTCACCACTGTCACACTACCCTCGTACATATCCTGTACCACTCTTACATACTTCTCTGACACTCCCGACTTCCTCATACAATACCACAACTCCTCTCTAGGCACCCTGTCATATGCTTTCTCTAAATCTACAAAGACACAATGCAACTCCTTCTGACATTCTCTGTACTTCTCCATCAACACTCTCAAAGCAAACATCGCATCTGTAGTGCTCTTTCCTGGCATGAAGCCATACTGCTGATCACTAATCCTCACCTCCCTTCTTAACCTAGCTTCCACTACTCTTTCCCATAACTTCATGCTGTGACTGATCAATTTAATCCCTCTGTAGTTACTACAGTTCTGCACATCACCCTTATTCTTAAAAATCGGTACCAAAACACTTTTTCTCCATTCCTCAGGCATCCTGTCACTTTCCAAGATTTCATTAAACAATCTAGTTAAAAACTCCACTGTCATTTCACCTAAACACCTCCATGCTGCCAGAGGTATGTCATCTGGACCAACAGCGTTTCCGTTCTATATCCTCTTCATAGCTATCCTTACCTCCTCCTTGCTAATCCACTGCACTTCATGATTCACTATCTGCACATCATCCAACCTTCTCTCCCTCTCATTCCCTTCATTTATCAGCCCCTCAAAGTACTCTTTCCATCTGCTCAACACACTCTCATCGCTTGTGAGTACATTTCCCTCATTATCCTTTATCACCCTTACCTGCTGCACATCTTTACTAGCTCGGTCCCTCTGTCTAGCCAATCGATACAGGTCCTTTTCTCCCTCCTTAGTGTCCAACCTTTTATACAACTCGTCATACGCCTTATTCTTAGCCTTTGCCACCTCTCTCTTTGCCATGCACCTCATCTCCTTATACTCTTGTCTACTTTCTTCATCTCTCTGACAATCCCACTTCTTCTTCGCCAACCTCTTTCTCTGTATACTCTCCTGTACTTCTTCATTCCACCACCAGGTCTCCTTGTCCTCCTTCCTCTTTCCAGATGTCACACCAAGCACCTTTCTAGCCTTCTCTCTTACTAGCTCTGCTGTAGTTACCCAGCTATTCAGTAGCTCTTGACTGCCACCCAGTTCCTGTCTTAACTCTTCCCTGAACATCACCTCACAATTACCATTTTTCAATTTCCACCATTTGATCCTTGGTGCTGCCCTCACACTCATCCTCCTCTTCTTGATCACCAATGTCATCCTACAAACTACCATCCTATGCTGCCTAACTACACTTTCCCCTGCCACCATTTTACAGTCTCCAATCTCCTTCAGACTGGCCTTTCTACATAAGATATAATCCACCTGTGTGCATCTTCCTCCACTCTTCTATGCCACCCTATGCGCCTCCCTCTTGTTAAAATACGTATGTAACACAGCCATGTCCATCCTTTTCGCAAAATCCATTACCATCTGACCTTCTGCATTCCTTTGCTTAACACCATACCTACCCATCACTTCCTCATCCCCTCTGTTCCCTTCACCAACATGCACATTGAAATCTGCTCCAATCACCAGTCTCTCACCCTTGGGTACAGTCATCACCACTTCATCCAACTCACTCCAAAATTTTTCTTTCTCATCCATTGCACACCCAGCTTGTGGAGCATATGCACTAACAACATTTATCATTACACCATCAATTTCCAGCTTCATAAACATCACTCTATCTGACACTCTTTTCACCTCCAAAACACTCTTAGCATACTATTCCTTCAGGATAACCCCTACGCCATTTCTCCTCCCATCCACAGCATGATAAAACTATTTGAACCCACCTCCGATACACTTAGCCTTGCTCCCCTTCCATCTGGTCTCTTGCACACACAATATACCAACATTGCTTCGGCCCATCATATCAGCTAGCTCTCTCCCTATACCAGTCATACTGCCAACATTCAAAGTCCCGACTCTCACTATCACAGTCCTAGCCTTTACATGCCTTTGGCCATGCCTTCTGCCTCTTCTCCTCCTTCGGCCAACAGTAGCCCAATTTTCACCAGCACCCTGTCGGCCAACAGCTAAGTCAAAATTCAAACTCCTTCTCAAAGAACATCTAAACAATAACTGGCTCTGTTCCTGTTTCACCCCTGGATAACTGTCTGACCACTCTTCTTCTTAGATGTGTATCTTTTTCCCTAAAATTTATAGTATAGTTGCACTATAAATGCATTGTACTGTATCAACTATATGCCTATCTTACTTTTCGTTCTGCCTGCATTAACTGTATTTTATTTTTTTCTTTTATTAGATTACTTGTTATATGATTTTACTTTGTGTATGTTTAAATATTATGTATCTGTATACTGTAATAATTATTTATTACCATTACTGTTTGGCTTATTGGTCTATTACTGTACTATTATTTTTGATTTTGGAGAATTCTTCCCCGGCATCCACTGAAAATGGGCTGTTAGCCCAGTTGGACTATCCCAGTAACCAAATGTAGATAAATACATTATTTATATATATATATATATATATATATATATATATATATATATATATATATATATGTGTGTATATGTGTGTATATATATATATATATATATATATATATATATATATATATATATATATACATATATATATATATATATATATATATATATATACACACACACACACACACATACATTGTAGTTATCTGTAGGTTGATTATATTGTTCTACTCAAAATAATCCGAATGCAGATCTCTTGCCCAATAGACTCTAATAGGAAAATTAAATACAAAATACCCCAAAACATTGGTCATATCACAAATTAAAAGACTAAATTCAATCACAAAGTAAAATTACAAGCTAATGTAACATAAAAGTCATGTAAGCTGTCCTATCATGTGCAATGAGAAAAGCAATAAATTAAGATAAACATGCAATAACCCATAATACTCACTATCTACAAACACAGATGAAACATAGCATCATCCACCTAAAGCAAATTCAGAACATTAAATATGTCAACCAAAACCTGAACAAACAGTAAGAAAAAAACATTTTATTAAAAAAACAGTCATTGACAGCACAGGAAAAGGTAACGTAAAAACATATTAAAAATCAAATAAGGTACACCAGTACTGCAAAATACAGAAAAAGTACAGTACTACAGCAATAAGGATACAAATAAATATATAAATTAGATCAAAGTTCCATAAATCCTACCTAAAAAAAGTCCTATACACATACTAAAACTGAACAAAAGTGAAAAGTGACCTATGGTACCTACTATTAGTATGCGCCACATTCAGAAAACTACTACTGTTTTTAACCTACACCAAAAATAAAAGATTTGTATGTGCACGCACACACCAGGCGTGTGTGTATGTGTTCATGCATAACTATACACATATGCTTAACTGATTGTAAACAATGTTATCTGTACTGAGGCTGAAGATATAGTGAACCTACTGTGCTATACATTCAGCTCCAGCTTTACCCCTCTCTCCCCTCCATCTGTCTCTCCAGATATACCTGAAACTAGCTTTCCTGCAGCTGTCATACAGGACCAAGTCCTATATAAGTGTGACCAAAAGCTAAAAGTACTGCATTGATGGGTCCTAACAATATCCCTGGATGCATCTTATATATCATGAATCACAGTTTAGCCACCCCCACTAACAACACTGTTAACCACAATCTCCATTCAAATTTTGTACCAAGAAAATGGAAAACAGCTACAGTCATTCACCTGCATAAGGGAGGACCTTCCATAAACTTTGGCGATTACAAACACATAAGTCTGACTAGCCTCATATGCAAAGCCATATAAAGACGTATCGTAACTAATCAATAAGTACCCAGGGAACCTCTAAACACTGCACTTCTCAGTTTGGATTCATCAAGGGTAGGTCATGCTAACTTAAACTGGTGGACTTTTTTAGAAAAGGTCACCAAAGGAATGGATGAAGGTAAAATGGTATACATTACATACCTCGACCTAGCCAAAGCTTTTGACACAGTCTCCCACTTAGGCATAGTAGAAACACTACATACACTGGGAATAAACCCCTGTGTCACCCACTGGATTGCCAACTGGCTCACAGAAAGGATGCAGGAAATCAAAATAAGGGAAGTTACCTCCACAAAGACACAATTCACAAGTGGAGTTCCCCAGGGTTCTATGTTGTGACCTTTCCTGTTTGGCATCTACCTCTCTGAAGTAAAAGTCAGTACCAAAGGGCTGTGGCTGACTATGCTTGACTGTAAGCTAGGAGCACTCATTGGCACTCAATGAATCCTCAAATGACCTAGCCATCCTGTTTTTTGCCAAATAAATTACTGATGTCAAAATCATGGACTGGAACTAAATGCCAAAAAATGCATTACTATATCCTTTGGGAAGTTATTTACCCCAGGGAACTACCACATTGACACTATACCCCTCAGAGTTGACCCAGTTGTTCAGGATTTGGGAACATTTCCCCACTGATCCCTTCATCAGCATGTCTAAGTATGCACAACCACTAAAATGCAACATTTTGCTTTGCCCTGCGATCACTTCAGATGTTTGTCCAAGCAGGCATAAGCATCAAAATGAAACACTCCCCCCTCCACCAATCCTTTCATCAGCATGTCAAAGTGTACGCAAGCACTAAATTTACTAAACTGACACTGGAGTCATTGGTATGACATCTTCCCTGTCATACCAATGAGTCAGGTGGAGAAATTATATGGCTGGTCTTACCAGCTCTTTCTCTATTGTAGGGAGAATGCAAGTTTGTTCTCACCTGACTCACCACCCTTTGTAGACACAGAATTTAGTGCAAGCAAATAAAAGTGTGCATGTCTCATTCACTCACGCTATGTACTGGCAGTTCGTCTGCAGCAGAGGATAGCTGAATATTTCATGGACACATACAAGCATGACCACACTAATATTGCTGCATGCCTGTGCATGTCTGGGGGGGGGGGGTGAAGAAGTGGTCAAAATGAAAAAAAAAACACAACCCCATTCATTAGAATGGTGCTGTACTGGAATGCCACATCTCTTTTTTATGAATAAAACCACGGATTTCACTAGAACAACAGTTCATAACTGATAAATAAAACAAAGAGAACTGGGTAATGTAAACAGTTTAATAATAAACAAAGCTTTCAGGTCACTGATGAAGGGTTTGTGACCTGAAAGCTTTTTTTTTTTTGCATTAAACTGTTTATGTTACTCAGTTTACTTCATTTTATATCTCTTTTTTATTACAACCCCCCAAAATCACCCTATCTTTGGTAAAATGCAGAGAATCTGTTTGCAGCACTAGGTGCCAATCCATCCGACTTAACTGTTCAGAGAGATCCATATTTGATCCCTGTGCTGCAAGCGCATTCTCTGAATTTTACCAGAGATTGGAAGAGAACAACTAGAAACGCAATCGCAGCTTACCTCAGGAACACTTCGCTCACAAAATTTGAGGGTCAGTCTGCTGGAAAGAGATGATCGGTAAAACACCCAAAAGCCAGTTCCACTTCTCTATGGACAGAAATATACGGAAATGAATTGACCAAATGTGCCTAATTCAAGAAGGAGATGCCATTGGAGGAGGAAAAAAACACCTGACAGCAACATCCAATTGCATCTCCACTCTATTGGGCACGTTTGGAAGCGGAAACAATGCAGGACATATGTCATACACTGGGAGAAGTCGTACAGGAAAAAAAAACCCTAAAACACAACCGGATCCTCAGTAAGTGATCGCGGGTCACAGAAAACTACTGTGCAGGCTGCATGCGGTCCATGAGCCGTGTGTTTGAGACCCCTAGCTTATACTAATAATTTAAATAAGGTGTGCATTTTTCCTCCAAGATAATTAAATTGTGGGGTAAGTGGATATTTCATTTTCCCATTGTTGTGTGAGTTCAGAGTTGACATATTTAAAGTGGTAGGATTTAAAGGCATAGGGAGTGCAGAGTGGCTTTTCCATCTTTAGCAGTGTTGTTTTTGTGATTTATACTATTAGGTTTTTGATGGGGTCAGTGAAACCCATTAGTTTTGTTAGTTTGTATTTTGACATTGCACTTCTTAATGTAGTTTGCATTGAAGAATTTCAACAAATCCTATAACATTCCACACTCCAAAATAAAGGAAAGGTTTCTTTTGGTTTTATTAGTCTGCTGTTGTTACCTGGGCTCTCCTTTTATATTTTTTTGTTTTTTATATATATATATATATATATATATATATATATATATATATATATATATATATATATATATACATATATGTGTGTGTGTGTGTGTGTGTGTGTGTGTGTGTGTGTGTGTGTGTGTGTGTGTGTGTCTGTGTGTGTGTGTGTGTTTTAAGGTTTCACTTCAGAATCCTGAAATATCACAATCCTGAATTTCAGAAAACTTCATAATCTGGAAGCCCAAAATCCTTAAAACTCAAGATCATGAATCCCAAAAGACTGAAAACACACATGATACATATACTGACTATAGAAAACACAAACCAGATTACATTCCACCAGATATAAGCAGGGGCCCCTACACCTACCCACACCCTCTGCTACTTACATATGTCAACTCCAAGATTGTACTTCACTACACTATCATGAGTTATGTTGCAGTATAGCAAGTTAAAAGTGAATGTTATTAAGGTTACAACAGGCAGTCCTGAACATATGTGATGGTATGTTTGCCATTTTTTCTGTGGAGTGCAATCTTGGCGTTTATATTTTTAATTAGCAGGGGGTTGTTGAAAAGTGCTGTCCTTTGTCTTGTATGTGTTTCTTTGTGTCCTTGTACTGGAATATTGTCATTCTTTGTGTTCTGTATATTTTCAGTATTTTGTAATTCAGGATTTTGAGGTTTCAGGATTTTGGGTTCCGGATTATGAATTTCAGGATTGTGATATTTCAGGATTCTGAAGTGAAACTCTATATATACACATATATATATATATATATATATATATATATATATATATATATTTAGATTGATATACATAGATATGGATATATATATATATATATATATATATATATATATATATATATATATATATAGCTATAGATGCAGAGAGAGAGAGATTCATATATGTTTGGGAATACTTAATAAGTCTAAACACCCAAACATTGATGTTACTAATGTCAACACATAATAGTCTAAACAAAAATGGCATGCAATTGTGCATGCTGTGAGCCATAACCTTAGAACATGTAACTACTCCCTGCCAATTATATATTTCAACTCCAGGATCATACAATTCCAGAGAAAGGGCATATTTCCCAACCCTGGTATTGTAGCAGACTCACACAACTGTTGACCATCTATTCTGTGGACCAAGCTGTGCCAACAATAGAGATGTAAACTATACCAAAACATTTGACATAAACACTTCCTCCTATCTATCTATATATATATATATATATATATATATATATATATATATACACACACACACACACACACATACATAGAGGTCTGTCTTTTAATGAATAAATTAAATATCTGGTACTGTGGTTTGAATTAGTAATGGATAGAACCGTATGAGTTCTGAAACCTGACAAGGGGGATGATTGTTTTGATGAATTCTATTGACTATGAATGTAAGAACTACTGCCCTGTCTCCAAGGAAGAAATTGATTTGGCATGTAGAGACATTGATATGGTTTTGAATGATTTAGTTATTCAAAGGGTGTTAACCCCTGGGAATTTTCAGTATGTTTCTTGTGACAAACCCTTTATCCTGACTATTTTGGAATATCAAAAGTGTACAAGGATTGGTGTGATCCACCCATGAGACCAATAGTAGCAGCCCAATGGTCAAAAACCCACCCTATAGCTTATTTTATCGATAAAAAGTTTAAATGTTACTTGGATAAGTGCCTGCATTTGGTTAAGGAATCTTGCTATTTTCTGGGCTGTTTTCATGATGAACATTTCTGTGACAATTTAATTTTTGTCACCATTGATGTGATTGATTTGTATACTTCAGTTCTTCATGATGATGATATTAATTTTGTTAGATAAGTGATTGCATCCATTGAATTTCTCTCTAATCAAGAAGTACAGGTAATTGTTAATTTTATGGATATAGTCCTTCACAATGATATCTTTTTTGAAGTGAAGCACTTTAAGCAGGTGAAGGGTGTACTTTTGGGTGAAGCTTATGCTCCAGCTTATGCTAAGTTGATTATGCTAACTTGGGAACATTAATATATTTTTCAGTCCATGTTTGTCTCTAGTTATAAACTGTATTTAAGGTTTTTGTATGATATGCATATTCTTTGGAATGACAATTTAAATGTTTTAGATTATTTTTTTACTTTTCAATATCCAACAAAAGTTATTAATTTTTAGGATGCAGAGATTCCAAGGGATCTTAATAAAGGGTTTGCTTCTATCATATATAGGAATCTCACTTTTTCCACTTCTTGCCTCCATTTTGAGAGTTACCATCCTTTACCACGGAAAAGGAGCCTAGTTAAAGTGTAATTTGGCTGGTCAGGATTTTATCTGATAATGCTGTGTATAAAAATGAATATGAAATGTTTCCAATATGTTTAAAATTAGAGGTTTCCTGGATGAATTGGCTTCTAATACAAGAGGAGACGTTACCCTAGGGAGATGCACTAGATTTTCTACCTTACTGGGGAGGGGATTATTTCATAATCCTCCAAAAATCTCTTTAATGGTAATGTTAATAATACTCTATGTGAAGGTGAGAATAAGGATTTTGATAAAGCTTTAGTTTTAAAATTTCAACACAGTATTGGAAATGTGAAGAACATTATTAAAAGCAATCTGTGTATCTTTAAATTTCAGGATGAGATTTTAGAAACCATGGTTGAGTACCCCCATTTCATGTATAAAAGAGGACAAAATATGAAGAAGAAATTCTGAGTCAAACAGAAATAGGATGAGACTCTTTTTTGTGATTTATTAAGAAGTGTAAGCTTTGTCATCACTGTCATTATATTTTTGAGGGGAGTGATATTTTTATTAGAGGAAGGAAAATTGCATTATCTCATTCCTGTGATTATAATACCAGGGTTGTTGTTTATATAGCCATATTTTCCTTATGCGACTCATTTTACATAGGTAAAACATAAAAGGTTCTTTGTAAATGTACTTATGAGCATTATTATGACATTAAAAATGTTCGGAAAACAATGCCTTCTTTAAACATAGTCAAAAACACCCAGGTCATACTTTATTTTTATTTACTATAATAGAAAAAGTACCACCAAACCCCAAGGGAAGACCGTGGGAAAATATTATAAAATATAAGGAACTTTTTTGGCAATTAAGATTGGATGCTGCATTCCTGCCTGGTTTGAATGAGAACATAGCTATTGGCAGTGTATTAAAACATGGATCTGCCAAGCTTTGAGTTTAACCAGAAAGGTTTCTTAACTCTAGAATATAAAATATATTTTGGAATCCATTTAGTAATGTATGTACAACATAAAACACTTTATAAAAAAAATAAAACAAATTTTGAGAGGTAGTCATTTGATTTGTTTGGTTTACAATTATTTGAACTGGGTTTGAATCAATTTGTTATCGTCTTTCTAAATGTTGATTATTATGCAGTAATTCTTAATTGGTCACATGATTACCTTGGCATTATTTAAGACTGAAGGGGTTTTTATTTGTTCAAGTTATAGTGTTCTGAAGAAGTCTCAATATATTGTCCCAAACAAAAGCGCTAAACTAATAAAAATATTTTTTACACATCTTGGGAAGTGATTTTTGCAACTTTGTGTTTGTACTGGATTTGGGTCCTTGTGACATCAGTTTGGTTAATTTAGTTTATGTTGGTCACCTGCTGCCTTGGAAGTGTTACTGTGGGATATGATAGTGCAGCTCATGATTCATGACTGATTTGGTTAGGTTATTGTTTTTGTTACATGCATGTTGCTGTGCTTTGAATCTTTGATCTTTTAATTCTGTTTTTATTTTTTAAGTTTCTATTTCATTCCCATTATTACCTGAGTATCATTTCATTTTTTTTCTTATGCTAGTTATCGTTGAGTGTATATGTATGTCACAATTCTCCATTCTTTTGTGTTGTTTTGTATATTACTTATCATGTATTATTGTTTTATGTAATACTTGTTACTGTGCCTTTCATCATTTTTATTTCCATCTATAAGTTTTGTACATAGGCATGATTTTATCAGTTTTTTTTCTCTTCATTTGTGATTTCATATGCATTTTTGGATATGACTTAATTTCTTTTGTTTTACTTGCTTTTAATTCTTGATGAGGTGTAGTTTCTTTTTTCCTGTATGTTTTAGTTGCTCCACTGGGTTCTTTTAATTTTTGTTATACTATAAGAAGTTACTTTTACAATTGCCTTTTTTTTTGTATTCTTGTTGCCTGTTGTACTGTTTGACAGCCATGTTGGCTTTTCTCGTATTTATTTATTTTTTTTTTGTGTGTGTGTAATATACACAGTTATCTAGATAGAGACAGACAGACATATAGACAGAGAGTTCTTATTTTCTGTTTTTGTATTGTGACATACCATATTATTGTGACTGGCCTGAATAATGTCATCCTCAGTGTTAATATCTCTTAGAATGTTATTTATTTGTTTTTGATTTTCTCATCTTGGTCACATGTCATAGTGTATTCATTTGGATAGTGGAGCTTTAGTTCTATTGAATTTCTTTGTAGAGTTTTTCTATGATTTTTGCCAGTGAATTATTTAATTTTAATGCCATTTAGTTTGTTTAAATTTTCTTCCCCTTTAGGTTGTTTTGGTTTGATTTGAAACAAGAATATTTCTCCTACTTGAGATTTGAGTTTTATGATGAAAATGATTATACTTCCTGTTTCTGAGCTTACATTTTCTTTTGACTTAAAATTTATGTTTTGTCTTGGACCACACTATTTCATTGGGTGTTGTATCACAGAATTACTCTTGTGCTACAGATATTGATGAACATTATTTCATAAATGCTTGACTTCTTTGATAACAAATATTTACTATATACTGAAGGTATTTTTCTAGTCTGTCTTAATCATGCTTTTTAACATTTGTACTTTTCCTAGACAGGTACACAAGGCAGGAAATAGACTCAGTACGATGAAGTACCATGAAGCACAGGATGACATTGACTCAAATAACAAAAATATTTAAAATACCAAGCTGGATAGATCTGAGTAGTAATTTTACTGAAGACAGTGTATAGAGAGAACCTGTTTTCTTTTGAGAAGTAGTAAAACTTGATTACAAGATTTTGTTTAGAATATATGTAAATAAAAGAGTCTTTCTGTATTCTGGGACAGGTAGAATAGTTGTCCCCATCTTTAAGAATGGAATGTTGAATGACCCAGAACATTAATGGCTAATCACCTTAATGGATAGCTCATTGAAATGATTAATGGCCTCATTATTATTAGGGTTGAAAAAATCAAACTTCATAGAAAACTTTATCTAGTACCTGATTTGTATATATTCCTAAATGCTCAACCATTATAGTACATATGATGTTTGAACATTTGTCATTATAATGTATAAAAACTGTATGCAATTTCAGTTGATTTAAAATTAAATAATAACCCACGATTAGGTGTGGATATCACAGGATACATTCATGGTTAGTGTGGCTAGCCTGAGCGATTAAACAATGCCAACCAGTTTATTACTATTGTACAATGACATTATTTAAGAAAGAAATCACTTACCTTTCTTAAATAATGTCTATGTATAATGGCATTACAGTGTTCCTCCATGTTCATTTGTGTTCGCTGATGTACTAAGTATGTGTATGGATGTTACATTCCCACACTTGCACAGTACATCAGTGCTGTTCAGGAAAAGCAACATCTTTTCTTCATTGCTGTTTTTTCTCCCCCTGCCACTGTGGGCTCTTATAGGTTCATAGGTTGGTACTGGGCTATCTGCCCGAAGGCATATATTAGCCCAGCCACATTGTGCGGTATTCACCGCCCCTTTAGTAGTTCCCTAGACCCTTGCACTAGCAGCTAGTACCCTTGGCCCTTATCTAGTATTGCTGTTGGTGTGATCCCTGGTGTGAACTTTCTGTTACCCATCCACTCATCAAGGTTCCTCTTGAAGAGTGATAGTGAGGGGCTCTGTCTTATGTAGATTGGGACCCTGTTCCATAGTAAGGGAAGTCTCTGCGAAGGGAATCTATCCCTCCAGCATGTTCTATTCATTGTTGTGTTGAGGTTTATATCCCTAGAGCGTGTAGCTCAAGTAGATTTGGTTTTGCTAAGATGGAGTATGTTCAATAATTCTGGGTTGGACATAGTTCTGTACATTAGACAGAGATCGCCTCTGAGAAAGAGGCATGCAACAGAGAACAGTCTTAGCTAACACTCTTAATGCAAAAACCTCGACAAACACAACATAATGGAGGAACAAAAGTCCAAAAATAGGGGCAGACTTTGTTGTTCTTATAAACTTAGAAAATTACTCTAATAGGAGATTTTGTGTTAGAATGCATTTTTCTGAAGGATATGAGCATAAACCTGAAATGTCTGCCACTAGACAGTTGAGAGGTATGACTGTCTGCCTAGACTTTGGGTTGGACAGTGGAGAAATACAAGGAAAATCAGGTACATTTTGTGTTTCTTTAGTTTTGGAGAATGTACCAGATTTTTCTTATATTTTGCTCTGTCCTCTAAGCATATGCCAATAGAAAAGTCTAGAGCCACTCAATAGTACTTTAGTGACCAGACTTTTATTTATTGATATATGCTCGATTAATAACGGGCACGCTGGTTGGGCTGTCCAATCTGCATACAATATTTGAATGGAAATGAGCCATTATTGTGTAATCAGCATATGATAATCTTAGTAGAAATAATCAATGGAAAATAATAGAAAAAGGGATTTATTTTTAGTGTTAGTCAGTATAATTTCAGCAGTATATACTTCAACTTGTACAAAGGTAAAAGCATCTTAAAGGTGTGCCTAACTAAAAATTCCAATACAAATAAAGATGTAAGGTAAAGTTGTTTGTTTGTTTATTTGCACCATTGTTGTTCCTAATTTCCATTAATAAAGTCTGTAAAAGCTTTAGAAGATATAAGCCTGAGTATTCAAGAACAGGGACAATGATATGCCTCAGCTAGATATGCGGATGAACCACTTATCGTGGTTGCATTGCAAGAAATGTTGAAGAAACAAATATTGTGCATTGACTGATACATGGCAGAATTAAACCTACAAATAAATCTAGTGAAAACAAAAGTAATGGTCTGGAGTAAAAGTAAAGGACAAAATGTGAAAATTCATTTTAAAAGATACACTCACAGATACTGTATAAAGCCTATGTATATAGGTATCATCCTTGCTAATTATGGTTCATAGAAGATATGCAAATTATGAATGATAATAATGATGGATGAAGAACGGAAAGACTGTTGGTAATGATGACATATCTGTGGAAGCATGAAGGTGTTTAGGTGAAATGGCAGTGGAGTTTTTAACTAGATTATTTAATGAAATCCTGGAAAGTGAGAGGATGCCTGAGGAATGGAGAAAAAGTGTTTTGGTCCCAATTTTTAAGAATAAGGATGATGTGCAGAGCTGTAGTAACTACAGAGGGATTAAACTGATCAGTCACAGCATGAAGTTATGGGAAATAGTAGTGGAAGCTAGGTTAAGAAGGGAGGTGATGATTAGTGATCAGCAGTATGGTTTCATGCCAGGAAAGAGCACTACAGATGTGATGTTTGCTCTGAGAGTGTTGATTGAGAAGTACAGAGAAGGTCAGAAGGAGTTGCATTGTGTCTTTGTGGATTTAGAGAAAGCATATGACAGGGTGCCTAGAGAGGAGTTGTGGTATTGTATGAGGAAGCCGGGAGTGTCAGAGAAATATGTAAGAGTGGTACAAGATATGTACGAGGGTAGTGTGACAGCGGTGAGGTCTGTGGTGGGAGTGACAGATGCATTTAAGGTGGAGGTGGGATTACGTCAAGGATCAGCTCTCAGCCCTTTCTTATTTGCAATGGTGATGGACAGGTTGACAGACAAGATCAGACAGAAGGCCCCATGGACTATGATGTTTTCAGATGACATTGTGATCTGTTGTGAGAGTAGGGAACAGGTGGAGGAGACCCTGGAGAGATGGAGATATGCTCTAGAGAGAAGAGTAATGAAGGTCAGCAGGACTAAGACTGAATTATATGTGTGTGAATGAGAGGGAGGATAGAGGAATGGTGAGGGTGCAGGGAGTAGAGGTGGCGAAGGTGAATGAGTTTAAGTACTTGGGATCAACAGTTCAGAGTAATGGTGAGTGTGGAAGAGAGGTGAAGAAGAGAGTACAGGCAGGATGGAGTGGGTGGAGAAGAGTGTCAGGAGTGATTTGTGAGAGACAAGTACCAGTAAGAGTGAAAGGGAAGGTCTACAAGAGGGTAGTGAGACCAGCTATGTTATATAGGTTGGAGACAGTGGCATTGACAAAAAGGCAGGAGTCAGAGCTTGATGTGGCAGAGTTGAAGATGTTAGGAGAAATGCTCCAGATGCATGTCTTTGGAATTTGGAAGATTTGCACTGGATGTGATGAGGATGGACTGGATTAGGAATAAGTATATTAGAGGGTCAGCCCAGGTTGGAAGGCTTGGAGACAAGGCCAGAGAGGCAAGATTACATTGGTTTGGACGTGCTGAGGAGGGATGCAGAGTATATTATATTGGGAAAAAGATGCTAAGGATGAAGCTGCCAGGTAACAGAAAAAGAGGAAGACCTAAGATAAGGTTTATGGATGTGGTGAGAGAGGACATGCAGGTGATTGGTGTGACAGAGCAAGATGCAGAGGACAGGAAGAAATGGAAACAGTTGATCTGCTGTGGCGACCCCTAATGGGAGCAGCCGAAAGAAGAAGAAGAAGATATGCAAATTGCTTTTATTCTGATTCTGTATTCTAAAACAAAGTAAGCATTTGGTCTTCAAAATCACTTTTTTTTGCATAAAAGACTTCATCAGAAATTTAATGAAGCCTTTTGTGTATCAAAGGTGATTTTGATTTTGAAGACGGAAGCTCTTACTTTATTTTCTGCAAATACAATACATGTTCTTACTCCTTTCCATTGGTACATTCCAGTTCCAACATTTTTTGTGGACTAATTTTGGTGATTTATGTTTTCTCTAGTCTAGGAGAAAGTGTGCTGTTTCTTTCTCATCAAATTATTTTTTAGTTGCTCTGCTCTTAGACCATTGTAGGGAGGGCTGACTCTTTTCACCTTTGTCTGGTGGAGGAAGGATAATGCCAGCAGTACCCAAGTGTTATTAATATGGTGTCCAATAGCAGGCATCCTGTTATTCAAGAATCTGGTGTTTGGTACTCAGTACCTCAGACAACTATACTCTTCCTACATTCTCTCTCTCTCTCTCTCTCTCTGTCTCTCTCTCTCTCTCTCTCTCTCTCTCTCTCTCTCTCTCTCTCTCTCTCTCTCTCAGAATCCTTTTCTTTGAACACTAGAATAAGGTTCATCACACCAAGACCACTGAAGACTATGACAATATTCTTCCCACTGGACAATATTTTTGTATTTGATTTTTAGTTTCTTTTCCAGTGGATTTATGTGACAAATGCTTAATAATACATGACAAAGACTTAAAAAAATCACTGGATTCATTAATGCAGAGGACAGACTTAGCTGAATTTTGGAGATCAGAGCTAAACATGGTAGACTTATGAAAACAATAGGTTCCATCAGGATCATCACCCTTGATGGAACCAGTAGGCTGCTATTTGTTGTTTTGAAATCAGCATTTTTTTACACATCTATTGTTAGATGTGCATCAGAGCTGTGTAATGCATGAGTAGAAATTAATTAATCCATTATCATTTTCTTTGATTAAAAAGCATAATAGGTCACTCCAGAGATGTGTTAGATGATCCTAGTTTATGAGGGATAGAACTGGAATATTGTCAGCATGATAAGACAAAAATAAAATATTGTACACTACTCTGGCACTTTAACAAAAAGTTATTAATAAATCATATAAAGCAAGTCCAGTAAATATGGTCAAAGAGGCACAGGGATTTTAAGTTAGAAATTTGCCTTACTAAAGAAGTTAAAACCATTTTCCGTGTCATGTTAGAGAATCTGTGGATGTTTAATCCTAATTTATTTAATAAATTAGGATTATCAAAAAGTAATGCAAAATTGCTTCTGTGTGGATTTGAATGGAACTTGTCTGGTGAAGATCTAATACTATAAGGAGAATGCACTAGTTTGTGGAGCACACAAACTCAATATGACATATTCTTCCAATGAAGTGAAGTGTCCGAGCATCGGTAAAACTGATACCTCCAAACATGGACTGTGCAATTGCTATGAAGATAGAAAGTATAAGGACAGAGTAATTAATATGGTTCCACTTTAAATCATTGAATGTTCAAAACATCGACGTTCTGATCATCGAGACCATAACATTGATGTTCAGAACATCGAAAGTTCAAAATGAACCATACAAACACCAAAAAATTTACAAAAACTATGTTATGCAGGGGGGCTGTGCTCCCCACACCTCCCCCCACTTTAATATTCCAACTCTGAGATCGCACTACAGCGGGGTAAGGGAAATCTCATGTTTACCGCTATATGCGGTAGCGCTAAATGGGAGATTTCCCATACCCTACCTGCAATGCCAACACTCAGATGGCACACACACACACACACACACACACACACACACACACACACACACACACACACACACACACACACACACACACACACACACAACATGCAAGGCACCTTGCTGCCCTGCATACACACCCAACATTCTACAATTTCACTTACCTGGCACTTCCACTTTAAACCTTCGGTGTTCTCAACATCGATGTTCTGGTCTCGATGATCAGAACGTTGATGTTCTGAACATTCAATGATTTAAAGTGGAACCAATTAATACACATTATATGACATTTGGTTCATTTCCCAGTGAATTGTATGTATAAAACCCACTAGCTGTGCATCAAAACTATCTAAAGTATACCCTTTTCCTTTGTTATATCCTTGATATCTGTATTTGTGTATAGTTTTTGCACACAGACATATCATTGCTTACTGTAATTATTAATGGCCATAACCTACATTCATTCCAAGGTATGTTATCACAAGAAGAAGTGCCTGGCAGTCAAACAAGTCAAAGAGCCTAAACAGCGCACTTCGCTATAACAGTAAAACAAACATTGTTTTCGCTGTAAAAAAAGAAAGTTTTTTACTGTTGTAATAAAAGTGTTTTACTGTTTATAAAAAAGACTGCGTGCCAGGCACTTTTTGTTTTTTTTTGACTTCTTGTTGTCTGCTTTCTACTGTTAAAAGGTATGTTATCACGCTTTGTTGAATACCCCGGAGTTCCCACAATTGTTTCCTTCCTTCCCTTCATGAGGAGAAGAGCATTCATACCATACACATCTACAAGTCCGGGGGTATCCAGGGCTTAATGCTTGATCCAACACATCAGTATGGTACCTTATACATTTATTACTATCTGGCTAGGTAATTGAGATAGTACCCATGCATACAATGTTGCAACTAGACTATAGATAGAAGAGCAATTGTTTTACTGTTTAGATTTATTCAGTTTTGCATTTTAATGTATACTCATGCTGACAGAAAAAAAATCTTTAATAAAAGAGTTTACATTTCCTTTTATCCTTGCTTTTTTTTTCATTCCTTATTGCTATTCTGTTTCAGATACTAAACAATCATATGATGCTACCGGAAGAACTGGATACAAAGAAGCCTGCAAAAGATATGGAGTAGTACCAATATCATATTTTTTACGACATATGCAAGACTCTGAGTTCACCATGATGCATCGTGGCCTTGGTCCTCAGGTATTCTCTCTACTCTAGAAAGCCTTAGACTAAAATGATTTTATTCACCATTTCTGAAAATAGCTAGCCTGCTTTGATCTCCCAAATTGCTTTACTCATACCAATTTCTTCTTCTTCTTTTTAAGACAATTCTTGCTAACTTTGTGTTGCCATAGGAGCTGTTAAACATTACTCTCTACCTTGCAGTCATTGCACTCTGAGCCTTCTGACACAATCAGATTGCAAATTTTACAGTACACACATGTACATATTTCTAAAATCATAATTGCCACTACAAAACTATAAAAAAGAACCATTCAGTACAAACTTGTCTACACAGTGATATCTCTCGAGTCCAAGTCTTAAACTGAATAAGTCACAATAAACAAGTCAATATCATTTGTGTAATGTTTTGTAAATAACTTACAAAATAGTAATCGCTGTTAAAGCTGCACACATGCTGTCAGCAACATATCGATTCGATGAACTGCAAGTTTTCATATCAGGCCAGGCAGTTCTGTTTGTATTGTTTGTTGAGGTGCTTACAGAACTATGAAGACTGCAGCAACTCTACCCACATGTCAAACTATAACAGAGAGTAATCAGTTTATAAGTAGTACAAAGCAATTAACATAGAGGTACAAAGTAGAACAGGTTTTCT
This sequence comes from Protopterus annectens, assembly GCF_019279795.1. NCBI lineage: Eukaryota > Metazoa > Chordata > Ceratodontiformes > Protopteridae > Protopterus > Protopterus annectens. The sequence continues at coordinate 413,231,866 of NC_056733.1, read as the reverse complement.
TTCCTTTCCTGAATGCAGAAACCTGTTAGCCAGGAAGATTAAGTAACTGGCATATACAGTGTAATGTACTGGTCAGAGAAAGGACAGTGGTCAATGTGGTCTGTAGAGTGCGATGACAGCACTGTCAAGGTGGGGGTGCTAAAAATTAATTTCCAGCACAGGCAGGCATTCCAGCACAGGCAGGCACCTAACTGACTAGATGAATGTTCTTCAAATTAAATCTGCTTAAATTGTACAAAGACAAAATTCTCGGTGAAAATGTTTGGGAGTTGGCCGTTGAGGCAGAGCTTCCGCAGTATTGGCGGTCAGAAGTAGTGACCATAGGCTGTTGTACGAAGACA
>NC_056733.1:413191525-413229025 GCF_019279795.1 Protopterus annectens | reverse complement strand
CTTACCCTAACCCATGCCCTAACCCTAAGGTCCATAACTGTCGCACCATAGTGGAGGACATAGCTTGTTTTTTATGTCCTCCACTGTGCTGCGGTGTTTTCGGTGAAGTGCACTTACGCAAAAGTTCACTTTCGTTAAAGTGAACTTTCGCAGAAGTGAGGCTTCCTATTACAAGTACGAAGTAGTGATCTTTCATTCTTGTAATAGGAATCCATATATATATATATATATATATAGATATATATATATATATAGATTTATATATATATATATATATATATATATATATATATAGATATATATATATATATATATATATATATATATATATATATATATATATATATATATATATATATATTTTTTTTTTTTTTTTTACTTTTCTCTGTGATTCTACAAGTATGGAGTTGGTATATGTAAGAAGGATTGTTGGTAGCTTGCTTCTGCATGCATAAAATAATTTTTAGTATTATTTACACCACATGAAAGAAGAGGCCAGTGATACTCAAAGCCAGTTTAATAAAATACAAATGCATTGTTTAATCTGAGGAAAAAAATCTTCATATGTCGGGGTTTCCCTGGTTGTTACTTCATCCAGAGGTAACTTGATGTTTAATAGCAGAGCTACTAAATCTGTATTTCCTTCTAATAATTCTAAAAGACAAAGAAAACTTATGAAAAAAGATACCTGAAATCTCAAGGTGTATATGATGCCTGCAGTTTTGCTGTGTACTGCTTCAACATAAGCAAATCAGGGTGTGCTGTCCTATAGTAACCATACAAGCATATATTCTGATATTAGGTATGAATCACATGGGTCACCTTCTCAGACCATTATTTATTGGGCAATCAGAGGTTCTTTGTGATAGTTTTTTTCCCTTTGCCCAGTTATCACAAAGATATTTTAATGCCTGTGCCATGCATTCTCAAATTCAATAGATGATATCTATTCATAAAGGCTATATATACCATTCACCACCCTTTCTGCCAAAAAATATCTCATAATTCCCTTTCACTGTCCACTTTGCATACTATAATTATGCCTTCTTGCCTTAGCGTGTCTTCCTTTTGAAATAAGATACACACCAGGAGTACGTGGATTTCTTTGAAATATGTACTTTTGTCTTGTCTTATGTCCTACCTGAAGGTTATACTTGTTAAGGTCTTTTTTTCCATTTTTATTTAGATTTTGAATTACCTTGTGGCAGTTTGTTGCTGGCCTCTGAGCATCTTCTATTCTCTGCATGTCATTACCTAGACAAAGAGTTTTTATTTGCCAGAATAAACTCTTATCATTCAACTCATTATTATTGTGCTGTCTAGAATTAGTATTCTTTTCCCCCAGGGTCTTTGCATATTTTTACTCTGATTCTTTTGCTTCATGCCATTGACTAATAATGTTGTTGTTGGTGGTGGTGAAATTCTCCAAAAGACTTGCAAAATAGAACAAAGTTGTGAACATTTGTTTTCACCTTTGGTGAGTTGTATGTACATAAGGACAATTAAAACAAGAGTGTACACTAATGGAACGTAAACAAATATAGGTGTGAGAAATTACTGTCACCCTAATGGTGCTAAATACTTAGAAATTTTTGAAGCATATGCATTTCCTAAAACAGAAGTTATGCTCATTTATTCTGACCATATTATGGGGGTGGTTAAAAGATTTATATAATGAAGAGCATACCTTCCTCATTTTCATCCATTTGTTTCTTTAATAGGATGCAAAAGCACTGTCTGTTGCCCTAATTAGCAATACAACCATCTTAAAGTTAAATCTGCGAGACAACTGGCTGCAAGGAGAAGGTGGTGCAGCTGTTGCAGAAATGCTGAAAGAAAACTGCTTCATCACAGGTTCGTGGATTTACTTGCACATGTTTTTCAAAGTTTACACATTGTAAACCAAAAGAGGCAAAACTAAGAAAATACAATGCAAACTGGATGACCAGGAAAAGTAAAATTTTATTGAGCGCTTTCGTCAATTTTTAACTAAGACTTCTTCAGAATTCTAAAGAAGTCATAGTTAAAAATTGACGAAAGAGCTCAATAAAAGCTTACACATAGTATGCAGACTAGGAAGGGGGAGGAAGATATGCAGACTAGGAAGGGGAAGGAAGAACATTTATCCTCCAAGGAAGTTAATATCTACAGTATAGTCACACAATCTGTGTAATCTTTTAAAGTGTCTCTAGTTAACTTAGTTTATGTCTTTGTTAGAGTATTTTAATCATTAGCCTGGTAGCCATTTTCATGGCATTCTGGAAAGGATTCACATGCAAGGAGATGCTGTTGTTATCTCATTGCATACATATTTTATGTTACAAGCATGCACAGATGAAGGGCATGCTAAGCCACCTATGCCAGGTCAGAGATTAACTATCAAAATGAACTGCAAAAACAATAAACTGACTGATGACTGAACTAGGAAGCTAGAAAATGTTACTAAAAACTCACTTTCATTTAGAAGTACTTGTTAAGGTTGTTAGAACACTATGATGCCCACCACTGCTACCAATATGTGATGGCCACCGATATGTGTCATCCCCACACTGGGCCAGTAGTCAAGGAGCTTGAATCCTCACCACTGACACTGGAGAGGGATGTGCATTTGGAAACAAATGGATATACTCAGTATCTCCAGATGCAGACTTCACTGCATGAAGTACAGTTTCTGTTAACAGCGCACAGGGAACATACTCAGCCCAGGGTCTGGATGTCTGTATATCTGTCTCCCTCCAGGTCCCCAGTAAGACTCCACACTGGTACAGCTGTAGGGATAGATCCTCAGCCAAGCATCAAAGACAAGTCATCCAGTACCCTATCTGTAAACCCAGTGCTTTGTGCCCCTGCCTCAAGTAGCTGACACACACACACACACACACACACACACACACACACACACACACACTCTGAGAGAATTGATTGGGACACACACACACATACACACACACACACACACACACACACACACACACACACACACACACACACACACACACAAACACCTGGGGAAAGCTGGTACAGATTTACTAGCTATGCCCCCTTCTGTAGTTATCACCACCACCAGACATTCCCCAATCAGCTGCTATAAGGCCCTTAACAAAGGGTGTCCATTTATACTGTGTAATATTAATATTAATACAAATGATAGTAGTTCACCAAGATGGCTAGGCATTCTGGAGTGGCTCACATAGTGTCATCAAATAAATATAAGTAGTCTCAAACGTTAGATACTTTCTACAAGGACCAGCCACAATAAAAGTTTTAAATATATTTAATAATAAATAAATAAGGAACATAAAAATATTTAATATATATTTACAGTAAACTACAGAGTTCAGATCACAGGAAATATTGAAAAGAACATTGACGGACAGACTCAGACAAATAAAGAAAAATTATATCTAAACTAAGTTTCACTATATTTCTGACTGAATCTAAAAGAATTACTGTTCCCTGGTTACGTTACTTACTACCACAAGACAAGATGCTGTGGGTGAGGTTCTTTCTAGTCATGTTTCCCAAACAGAATATTCAATACTTTGAGATTTCTCTTTTTAATATCTAAAATATAATTTCCAAAAGGGCTGGCAGAATGAATTCATCTGGTCACATGACTCTAGGTCTTCACACTATTTCTCTCTGAAGGTGAGACAGGAATTTAGCACAGATGGCCAGAATACACATCCAAATGTTTATGGCAGTGCTTGGGGCCTCCCCTTTTTTCCCTAGGCTAATGAACAAATGCTCTTTCAAAGACTCAGTGTCTCTGGTCCTATTCAGCACTGTGGGTGCCATTTCAATGGCTTAACAGCTCATTTACGTTTCCCTTATTTTTCTTAAAGTAAGTTAGCTGGCTAACATCTGCTGTGCCAGTATCCTCTATTAAAACATATATATTTAATTCAGTGACAATAATAAATATAAATTTCTTTTCATTCCATCAGGGTGTACTGTTGATACATTTTAGCACAAGTAAGCCTCATCAATACATTTTCAGCACAAACATCTGTACAAATTTATTTATTTATTTATTTATTTGCAGTTGGTTTACCAGGATAGTCCATTGGGCCAAGATGAACCCGTTTTCAATGGAGTCCTGGGGAGAAAAGCTCCATTAACAAGGTTATATAGTTATACAAATGTAATAAAAGATTAGCAATCAAGTTATCAATACAATACAATTACACTGTTAGAGCATAACACTGGTGTTGACTGTTGCAGATGGTACTTTCTATAGAAGTGATTCAGATTGCATTTTATACAGAGTTAAAATGCAGTATTTACAGAATTGTACAAATTACAGTTTGTAGATGGTACATACTATAAAGTGAGTCATATTGCAGTAATTGTAGAATTTTACAGAATTACTGTTTAAGATTATAGAATCAATGTTTCTTTACGAGATGCAAGGGAACTTATTAGCAGGAGGAGGAAGAAAATAAGGTAGTTTTGAAAATATGAGGGTGGAAGGAAGAGTATTGAAATTATGAAGGGTGGGTGCAGGAGCATTTCCACTGTGTTAGTAGATGAGAGTAAAGATATTTTTTGAATGTAAAGTGGTTGAAGGTGGTACAAATAGCTGGAGGTAGGGAGTTCCAGAGACGTGCTAAACTATAAGATAGAAGTTTTTTACCTGGGGTGCGTAGTGGTATGTGTAGTTCAAGTAGGTTCTGGTTATTGGTTCTGAGTTGTCTGTTAGGAGGGTGCATTTTAAAGGTATTGGAAAGAGATGGACATAGCAAGGGTTTAAAGATGAGCTTGTGGGCAAGAGTGAGTTGAGAATATATGAGTTGGTTGTGTAGTTCTAACCATGTTAGTTTGTGGAGAGATAAGCAATGGTGAGTAGATGCTTTGTGGCCACTAGCGAATTTGGCTGTTTTATTGTAGCATGAGGAGAGTTGTGTTTTGAGGGAAGATTGTAAGTTAGTCAGGAGTGGGGCACCATACAGAAGAGAGGGAACAATGAATGAGGAAGAGAGAGTTCTTTTAGTAGTGGGTGTAAGGAAATGATTTTGTCAGTAGAGCATACCTAGTTTTTGATGAGTCTTTTTGATATTAAGTTGTATGTGGGAATGGAATTTCAGCTGTTTATCAATTTGAACCCCAAGTAACTTAGTCTCTGGCACCAATTCCAAGGATGTGTTGTTGTTACTGGTGATTAAGAAGGAGTTTGTGTTGGCAGAGATGTGTTTAGAGGGAGTAAAAACCATTAATTTGGTTTTAGAGGCATTTAATGCTAGATTGTTTGTTTTCATCCATTGTTCAGTGATACAGAATGCATCTTGTGTGAGTTTTTGGAGTACTGGAATGGATGTGGCAGAGCAGATAATGGTTGAATTGTCTGCATATTGATTAATATTTGAGAATGGTACAGAATTATGGAAATCATTTATGAAGATGTTAAATAGTAGAGGACCCAATATGGAGCCTTGGGGGACCCCAGTTGGAGTACTTAGGAATGAGGAAGTGGCTTTTTTCCATTTAACAGCTTGAGATCTATTAGATAAGTAGCTAGAGAACCAGTTTAATGAGGAGGGACATAGGTTAAGTTGGGAGAGTTTATTAAGGAGTAGTTTATGGGAGATAGTGTCAAAGGCTTTTGAGAGGTCCAGTAGTAGGGTAGAAACAATATGTCCAGAGTCCCTAGCCTTGTTTATGGTTTCTAAGAAGGAGAGGAGAGCTGTCATAGTACTATGGCCAGGTCTGAAGCCATGCTGGGTTGGAGTCAGCAGATGATTGTCTAAGAGATAGGGAAGGAGCTGCAAATGGATACACTTTTCAAGGAGTTTGGATATGGGAGACAGAATAGCTATGGGACGGAAGTTTGTAGTATCATTATTATTGCCACATTTGTGCAGAGGTATGATAAAGGCCTTTTTCCAGATTTGGGGTGCTTTGCTTTCTTGGATCGAGCGGTTTATTAGTATACTAATGGGATAGGCAATGGTTTCAGCTGCTATGCTAAGAAAGTATGAAGGAATATTGTCTGGGGCATTAGAGCAAGGCTTTAGTTTCTGGATCAGCTTCTTTATGGTAGATGTGGGGATAGGTTTTAGTGAGAAAGTAGGAGAAAGGGGGGGTGAGGTATTGGAGGGTGGTGGTTCTGTGGAGGGAAAGAGAGAGGTAATAGGAGTGGGAGGAGGGGTATGAGAGGATTGGGGTGAGATTGGGGATGTAATGGTGTCAGAGAATGAAGAAGTTAGCTTGGAAATAGAATTTATGAAAAAAGAGTTAAATTGTGTAGCCAAATCAATGTCTGAAGCGTTGGGGTCTGGGCTAAGGGTGGCTGTTTTGCCAGGATTGATAAGGGTAGAGATTCCTTTCCAGAATTTTTGAGGATTTGTCTTATTAGTATTTTGGAGTATGGAAAAGTAGTTTTGTCGATCTTTAATAACAAGCCTTTTTACTTTGTTTCTAAGTGTTTTAAATTCATTGTGGGTGAGTGGGGTTTTATTTTTATGGAAAAGTCTCCAGGCCTTATCTCTATGGCACATGGCTGTTAGCGTGTCTTTGGTTAGCCAGGGGGTGGTTTTTAGTTTTATTCTTTTGGTCCTGATGGGAGCATGGTAGTCTAGAAGGTTCAGGAAGGTTGTGTTGAAATGGGCCACGGCATTATCTAGGGGTAAAGCATGCAGGATGTTCCAGTCAACTAATTTAAGAGAGTCAGAGAAAGCTACTGGGTTGAAATTTTTATGATTGCGGGTAGTAATGTAGTTGTGAGTTCTTTGAATAGGCGCTTGTAGTCGATAAGTGAAGATAGGAAGGTGGTCACTAAGGGAGTGTGGAAGGGTACCACTAACAGGGAAGTAATGAGGGTGGGAGACTAGAATTCAATCTAGAATACTACCTTTAGGGAGAGTTTTAGAGGGGCGAGTAATGTCATTGATTAGTTGTGAGAAGCTGTAAAGGTTGATATTGAGAGGGCTTGAGGGAGAGTGAATGGCAGACCAATTGATATTGGTGTCACCCAAAATTATGATTTCATTGTTAATGTTGGTGGAGAGCCAGCAAAGAATATTCTCAAGAGTGGTAATATTGTCACCAGGGGGAATGTAAAGGGAGGCTATACATATGTGCTTGAATTTATTGACGTGGAGTAGTGACAGGATTAGTTCAGCATTGTTAAAAATGGGGATGGGTTTGTTATAAGGGGTGACTGACAAGGAGGCTGAGTATAGTAAGGCAACCCCACCTCCTTTTTTTTTGGGTCTGTCTTTTCTGATGATTGAGTAATTTGGTGGTATAATCTCCTGATCCTTTATATGGGGTTTTAACCAAGTTTCAGAGATAGATAGTATATCGGGTTTATTATATGTAAGCCAAGCATGAAGGTTAGGTACTTTGTTAACTATACTTTGGGAGTTTAGAGAGGTGAATAGTATGGATTTATCTACATTGGTAGAGATGGAGGGGCCAGGGTTAGGGTGGATATCTCCTGAAAGTAGTGATGTAGTTAGATAAAGGGTTAGGTAGGGGAGGTATTTGGACTGCTTAAAGGTTATGTTGGTCTTTATTATTTGAGTAAGGGGTTTGTTGTCAACTATGGTATTAAGGTTAAATAGAGTGTTGAGAATCTTATAAGTGAAGAAAAGATGGTTTTGTATAGGACAAATATGTGGAGATATTGTGGTGTAAGTTTCTAAAGGAGGTGAGTTAAGATGTATTGTTGTGTGGAAGGCCTGTGAATGGTTAAAAAGTGTGGGCTGAGTGAGGTAGTGAATGTAGACCATACTGAGGAGTAGTATTAGAAGAGTAAAGAAAGATATAGGTTTTAGGAGCATTGTGAAGATGGGTCTGAAAGGTAGGGGATGCGGATGGTAGTAAGCAGTTTGTAAGTTATAGAAAGTAAGTTTAGTAGGGTTCTGTGTACAGGAGGTAGTAATGTGTCTGGGTAATTGTGGGAGGGGAAATATGTAAGGTTAATATGAGTGGAGTAAGGGAGGGTGTAGGTATGAGTAGAGGACACTAGAGGGAGGGAAGCTGGTTAGTGTGAGTGTGGGAGGGAGTGGTTATAGAGAGAGCAATGGAGTGTAATTGGTCAGGTGATATTGTGGGTGTGGTTTTGGAGGTATAAATGTAGAGATAGTGGGGGCGGGTGGGAATTGGGGGCAGGGTAGGGGAGCGGAGTGAGCCCACAGGGCGAACGGAGCGGGAAGAGCCAAGAGCTAAGGAAGACTATCAGAAGAACTGTTAAGTGGAGAAGGTGAGTGCAAGGGACCAGTGATTAGTGGAAAGGAGTAGCAGCAAGCTTTTAAAGGAAGGAGTGAGAGAGAGAAGCTAGTGAGTTAAAGCTTGTAAAAGATACCGGGGAAGAGAAAAAGAGATAGAAGTCAGGAAATAGTGGGGAGAGGGAGTCACCTAGTGAAAGCACATCAAGGTTTCACCAGGGAAGAAATCACAAGGCTGGGTCTATTATGGGAAGAGAGTCTGGTAAAGGAGAGAGTGACACAGAGGGGACCTAATATAGGAGACACAGGGCTAGCTAGCTTTTGGCTGTTGGGTTTCCTGGCAAGGGAAAAATGCTGAGTACCAAGCAGGGCTTTAGAATGCTTAATAGTACAGGTTTAGCAGCTGTTGTACATACTTTATTAAATCCTTCTATGAGGTGCTTTATCCAATTCCCGTACAGGGTAGAGGCAATACAGTTTGTTTTAGTATGGATCAGATGTAGGCATCCAAGCCAGGCTCAGTCAGGTGTTTCAGGGTAGGAAAGCTGGAGAATAGGAGAGAGATATAGAGAGAGATGCACTTCAGATAAAACAGTTGCAAAAGACAGTTAGCGTACACTAGCACAAACCTTAAACAGATGCAATCACGTTATCTTACTGTCTAAATACTAACGTATAAGTATACACTTATAAGCTTATAGGTAACTAACAGAGAGAGAAACACTTCAGGTAAACAGTTGCAAAACAATGCAGTTAGCGTACATTAGCACAAAACTTTACACAGATGTAAGACACAATTAGCTTACTTTACCAACGCATATTAGCAATAGCTTAGAATTATTTAGGTTAAATACAAGCTTCTAATCAGCATGGGCATCTCATTACAAATAGTCTGTGTAATATCTGTATTGTAGTATTCAGGACAGAGCAGAAAATATTGCGACACAGTAAGGCAGACCCAGTATCAAACAATTAAGAACTCAGATGTTTTGATATAACATGATAATATGCAAGAGGCTGCAAGGAATTCAAACAACCTGTTCCGCTATAATACAGAAGCAGTGCGATATGGGCTAGTGGTTGTTTCAAAGAGTAAAATCCTCTAAACAACAGTGGAATAAGTCTTCTGAGCGGGATATTAGCTATGTAGTCTCAGTAGGACACGTGCTAAGGTTGGCGTTGTCACCGACTGTTATCCAGCGCTCATAGTGAACTATAGTTTGGTGGCTGTAACTGTGGAGCTTTAGGACTACCAAAACCTTGCTTTTAGCAATAAAACAATAGTGTAAAATGTTATATAAGTATAGATACACAGTCACCTGAACTTTACTTTTAGCAAAAAGGCTATTGTGCCATGTTTAATTGTGTAGAGGGACTCGAACGCAGTTCCCGTTCCTTGCCTGCTATTCAAGCCTATGGCAAGTAAAAGATGTGCCCTGCAATGCTTCCTTAAAATATTATATGCATGTAGTTCGGAGTTTGGCTAGAGAGATGTCGCTGAATACTTATCGCACATACAAGCGGTATCGATATCTTAAAAAATAATAAATAAATAATAAGTCTGTAGTTTGTAACCCCTGTAAAATATGTAGCGCAGCTCTAGAATAAGCTAGCATTTAAGTATTGGACGCTAACTACTCTTCAATCGCAAGGATGCCGATAATGTAGAAATATGTAGATAGCTTGCAACCCTAGAAGAAATATGTATTACAGCTCTGAATGAGCGAGCGTTTAAGTGATGGGCATGTGACCTCGATAGAAATGTAGCGTAGATCTGAAATATGCTAGCGTTTAACGCTCAATCACTTGTGTTCAGTTAACAATACAGGATTACATACATATGCAGTCACTATCTGTCTTGCACTGTTGTTACTTTACAACCAAAAAAACGATAAATTATAACAAAAACAAGAGTTACCTTGCTATGGGTACAGACGCACTTTCCCAGGAGACGCAGCAGCCAAGGGCTAAGCTATTAAGAGAATTGGCACCCTGGAGCAGGGAGTATTTGTAAATTCAGGGAGGATGTTAAGTAGGGGGAGGGAGAAACAGTGTGGGCGTGCACAGGTATAGACCGGAAAAGCTATATCTGGTATCGGTGGATAGTTATGTATGAAAAGAAGGGGAAAAAGAAAGTGACCAAGTACGTGGACTGATGGGAAGGATCAAACAGAGAAGGAGATAGTGATAGGTAAGTGTAGGGCAGCAGAGGGCAAGGATGATGAAAGCTATGTTAGGCAATTGGAGTCAGGATGAGCGTAGGAGTAGAGGGTAGTCAATGAGTACAGTAGCAGAGCCAAGAGCTAAAGAAGACTATCAGAAGAACTGTTAAGTGGAGAAGGTGAGTGCAAGGGACCAGTGATTAGTGGAAAGGAGTAGCAGCAAGCTTTTAAAGGAAGGAGTGAGAGAGAAGCTAGTGAGTTAAAGCTTGTAAAAGATACCAGGGAAGAGAAAAAGAGATAGAAGTCAGGAAATAGTGGGGAGAGGGAGTCACCTAGTGAAAGCACGTCAAGGTTTCACCATGGAAGAAATCACAAGGCTGGGTCTATTATGGGAAGAGAGTCTGGTAAAGGAGAGAGTGACACAGAGGGGACCTAATATAGGAGACACAGGGCTAGCTAGCTTTTGGCTGTTGGGTTTCCTGGCAAGGGAAAAATGCTGAGTACCAAGCAGGGCTTTAGAATGCTTAATAGTACAGGTTTAGCAGCTGTTGTACATACTTTATTAAATCCTTCTATGAGGTGCTTTATCCAATTCCCGTACAGGGTAGAGGCAATACAGTTTGTTTTAGTATGTATCAGATGTAGGCATCCAAGCCAGGCTCAGTCAGGTGTTTCAGGGTAGGAAAGTTTATTAAATCCTTCTATGAGGTGCTTTATCCAATTCCCGTACAGGGTAGAGGCAATACAATTTGTTTTAGTATGGATCAGATGTAGGCATCCAAGCCAGGCTCAGTCAGGTGTTTCAGGGTAGGAAAGTTTATTAAATCCTTCTATGAGGTGCTTTATCCAATTCCCGTACAGGGTAGAGGCAATACAATTTGTTTTAGTATGGATCAGATGGAGGCATCCAAGCCAGGCTCAGTCAGGTGTTTCAGGGTAGGAAAGTTTATTAAATCCTTCTATGAGGTGCTTTATCCAATTCCCGTACAGGGTAGAGGCAATACAGTTTGTTTTAGTATGGATCAGATGTAGGCATCCAAGCCAGGCTCAGTCAGGTGTTTCAGGGTAGGAAAGCTGGAGAATAGGAGAGAGATATAGAGAGAGATGCACTTCAGATAAAACAGTTGCAAAAGACAGTTAGCGTACACTAGCACAAACCTTAAACAGATGCAATCACGTTATCTTACTGTCTAAATACTAACGTATAAGTATACACTTATAAGCTTATAGGTAACTAACAGAGAGAGAAACACTTCAGGTAAACAGTTGCAAAACAATGCAGTTAGCGTACATTAGCACAAAACTTTACACAGATGTAAGACACAATTAGCTTACTTTACCAACGTATATTAGCAATAGCTTAGAATTATTTAGGTTAAATACAAGCTTCTAATCAGCATGGGCATCTCATTACAAATCGTCTGTGTAATATCTGTATTGTAGTATTCAGGACAGAGCAGAAAATATTGCGACACAGTAAGGCAGACCCAGTATCAAACAATTAAGAACTCAGATGTTTTGATATAACATGATAATATGCAAGAGGCTGCAAGGAATTCAAACAACCTGTTCCGCTATAATACAGAAGCAGTGCGATATGGGCTAGTGGTTGTTTCAAAGAGTAAAATCCTCTAAACAACAGTGGAATAAGTCTTCTGAGCGGGATATTAGCTATGTAGTCTCAGTAGGACACGTGCTAAGGTTGGCGTTGTCACCGACTGTTATCCAGCGCTCATAGTGAACTATAGTTTGGTGGCTGTAACTGTGGAGCTTTAGGACTACCAAAACCTTGCTTTTAGCAATAAAACAATAGTGTAAAATGTTATATAAGTATAGATACACAGTCACCTGAACTTTACTTTTAGCAAAAAGGCTATTGTGCCATGTTTAATTGTGTAGAGGGACTCGAACGCAGTTCCCGTTCCTTGCCTGCTATTCAAGCCTATGGCAAGTAAAAGATGTGCCCTGCAATGCTTCCTTAAAATATTATATGCATGTAGTTCGGAGTTTGGCTAGAGAGAGATGTGCGCTGAATACTTATCGCACATACAAGCGGTATCGATATCTTAAAAAATAATAAATAAATAATAAGTCTGTAGTTTGTAACCCCTGTAAAATATGTAGCGCAGCTCTAGAATAAGCTAGCGTTTAAGTATTGGACGCTAACTACTCTTCAATCGCAAGGATGCCGATAATGTAGAAATATGTAGATAGCTTGCAACCCTAGAAGAAATATGTATTACAGCTCTGAATGAGCGAGCGTTTAAGTGATGGGCATGTGACCTCGATAGAAATGTAGCGTAGATCTGAAATATGCTAGCGTTTAACATTCAATCACTTGTGTTCAGTTAACAATACAGGATTACATACATATGCAGTCACTATCTGTCTTGCACTGTTGTTACTTTACAACCAAAAAAACGATAAATTATAACAAAAACAAGAGTTACCTTGCTATGGGTACAGACGCACTTTCCCAGGAGACGCAGCAGCCAAGGGCTAAGCTATTAAGAGAATTGGCGCCCTGGAGCAGGGAGTATTTGTAAATTCAGGAAGGATGTTAAGTAGGGGGAGGGAGAAACAGTGTGGGCGTGCACAGGTATAGACCGGAAAAGCTATATCTGGTATCGGTGGATAGTTATGTATGAAAAGAAGGGGAAAAAGAAAGTGACCAAGTACGTGGACTGATGGGAAGGATCAAACAGAGAAGGAGATAGTGATAGGTAAGTGTAGGGCAGCAGAGGGCAAGGATAATGAAAGCTATGTTAGGCAATTGGAGTCAGGATGAGCGTAGGAATAGAGGGTAGTCAATGAGTACAGTAGCAGAGCCAAGAGCTAAGGAAGACTATCAGAAGAACTGTTAAGTGGAGAAGGTGAGTGCAAGGGACCAGTGATTAGTGGAAAGGAGTAGCAGCAAGCTTTTAAAGGAAGGAGTGAGAGAGAGAAGCTAGTGAGTTAAAGCTTGTAAAAGATACCGGGGAAGAGAAAAAGAGATAGAAGTCAGGAAATAGTGGGGAGAGGGAGTCACCTAGTGAAAGCACGTCAAGGTTTCACCAGGGAAGAAATCACAAGGCTGGGTCTATTATGGGAAGAGAGTCTGGTAAAGGAGAGAGTGACACAGAGGGGACCTAATATAGGAGACACAGGGCTAGCTAGCTTTTGGCTGTTGGGTTTCCTGGCAAGGGAAAAATGCTGAGTACCAAGCAGGGCTTTAGAATGCTTAATAGTACAGGTTTAGCAGCTGTTGTACATACTTTATTAAATCCTTCTATGAGGTGCTTTATCCAATTCCCGTACAGGGTAGAGGCAATACAGTTTGTTTTAGTATGTATCAGATGTAGGCATCCAAGCCAGGCTCAGTCAGGTGTTTCAGGGTAGGAAAGTTTATTAAATCCTTCTATGAGGTGCTTTATCCAATTCCCGTACAGGGTAGAGGCAATACAATTTGTTTTAGTATGGATCAGATGTAGGCATCCAAGCCAGGCTCAGTCAGGTGTTTCAGGGTAGGAAAGTTTATTAAATCCTTCTATGAGGTGCTTTATCCAATTCCCGTACAGGGTAGAGGCAATACAATTTGTTTTAGTATGGATCAGATGGAGGCATCCAAGCCAGGCTCAGTCAGGTGTTTCAGGGTAGGAAAGTTTATTAAATCCTTCTATGAGGTGCTTTATCCAATTCCCGTACAGGGTAGAGGCAATACAATTTGTTTTAGTATGGATCAGATGTAGGCATCCAAGCCAGGCTCAGTCAGGTGTTTCAGGGTAGGAAAGTTAATTAAATCCTTCTATGAGGTGCTTTATCCAATTCCCGTACAGGGTAGAGGCAATACAATTTGTTTTAGTATGGATCAGATGTAGGCATCCAAGTCAAATGAGTTTGAAATACAAATGACATACAGTTCTAATACATTTGCAACACAAACTTCTTGTATAAATCAGTTTGATATTCAAAGGACATATCATTCGTTACAAAATTCCAGCTGGCTGTTCGGACACTTGCTCATATCATCACAAACACAAATAAATACAACTATTTAAATAATGAAATAAAAACATGTAATTACCATTTCCAATACTATATCTTAAGCTGAAAGTATAAATGTGGTTCTGTTTAAATCTAAACAAGAATTTGAATATAATCACAAGGATAAAGAATTAAAAGTCCATAAAATAAATATCACTGTTTTAAAGCTGTCATTTCTAAAATCTTTTGAAATGGATGAAGTCTTTAGATTAGTAGCGGTGCATGCATTTAATACATGCACTTTTTTCTTCTTGGCATCTAATGCATCCTTAGCACCCCCTCCCCTCAGTCCCTTAACACCAAAGTGTTTGAAGCTTGTACAACATATTGCATCTATACCAAGCATGATTAGTCTTAAAAAACTGTGGTCCTGTTTTATTTAAAAACAGTTTATTTTAAATTCCTACTGTTAGATATGTTTAGAAATGTATAAATGCATGTGCACATCTATTTGCTAGTTAGATGCATATACAGGTCTGTAGCTATAATATATGTAGGAGTAATATAGTCAGTTAGATGCATGTATTTCTGTTTTCTAGCATACATATATTAAAGGGTTAAACTGTTCTTAGCTGAAAGCAAGGAAAAAAAACAAATAAATAAAGTGGTGTTCATTCATGCAATGTAACATGAAGTCCAGTACAGATTGAGACAAGCTGAATGTTCAGTGTCTGGAACATGCTTCAAGGACTACAGATAAGGATCCAGGTGCGAGGAAAGAACTGTTACGTAATTCACCTTGAAACAAAAACACAAAAGAGCATTATTAACAGACTGCATGACATCAAGTGATTGGGTATCCAAAGACAGTTTTCACACAGACCAGAAAAGACTCACCAAATACCAAAGTAATGACTTTGGAAGTTCCCAAAAGACTGCTTTCATAAGAATGTATATATGTGAGATGTAATCTGATTTCTAGGGAGATCTGTTAGAGCTGTTTCATGGAGAACGTCATTTATGCTGTATTGAAAAAAAAAACAGAAGACATTAAACCCTGCAAGCTAAACAGACAGTTATTTTAATAGTTATTGTGCACAGTTTAAAAGGTTAATAATCTGCAAAGTTTATCTGCAGTCATTACACTTTGGTTTTCCACAAGGTATGTAGCATTTAGACTATCATTCTGCACATCAAAACATCTACATTTAATTTATCACCTACAGCTTTTATTAACAAACACTGGCACATACTTTATTCAGTATTGTTTTTACTGTTACTAATAAAACGTATAAAACCACTTGGTCAGGCTTAGATGTACTAGACATAAATAGCTGTGTAGTTCATAGGTTCATAGGTAGGTACTAGGCTATCGGCCCTGGGGCCTATACAAGCCCAACCAAAAAGGTACCCTGGCTTTTGCCACCCAAGAAAATTATTTTCCTGTGCCACTGTCGAGCAGAGCCACAGAGGTGATCCCCGGGGTGAATTTCCTATTTCCCATCCAATCATCAAGATTTTTCTTGAAGAGTGCTAATGAGGAGCTTTGTTTGATATAGGTATGTAGTTTATTCCAGGGTATGGGAACTCTCTGGGACAGGAATCTATCCCTCTGGCATGTTCTGTTTATTGTGGTGACAAGGTTTAGGTCCCTAGAGCGTGTAGCTCAGAGGGATTGGGATTTCTTTAAGTGGAGCATGTCCAACAGCTCTGGGTTTGACATAGCTTTGAATGTTAGGCAGAGATCACCTCTGAGTAGGCGATAGCATCTATGAGATATTATGAATAAATATAATATTAGTGTTTTATACAGATATAAGTTTCAAAAAGGTTGATTTTTGTGTTTATACTGTAAACACAAGGGAGGAGATATCAAGAACATGCTAGATAACAAGTATTATTAAATGCTTTTAGTACTCAAGTATTTTAAAATGGAACCTTTAAGACATTGATTTTTTGTTTTATGGCTTTGTAATACCCTATCTTCATATTTATAACTGCATTCTTACTTAAATTTAATGTGATCCACATTTGTACTTTTTTTGTTTAAGGTATTTGTATTGGTGCTATTAATTACGTGATTTTCATTACACTATTTAAACAACAGTATTAGTCATGTTCTCACGGTATGAAGAAGTCTTTCCTAGACAAAATCATAGAATGTGAGTCTAGAAGGTTTCCAGTATTTTTGGCTCTGCCATGTGTCAGTTTATTGTTTTTATAGTACTTTTATGTTACATTACATTACATATGTGTAATTGAAGAAATTTTCAGCTTTCTCCATCCATCTTGCTTTTTTGATTCTGAAGACTGTAACAGTGATACTCAGAACAGTATGTGCAAAGAGTGGAAAATATATGCATATTCTGAGATTATAGTATCTTGGAGTATTTCCATGAGGTACAACAATTTTAGAGGGTTTTTATCTCTTTCTCTCTCTCTCTCTATATATATATATATATATATATATATATATATATATATATATATATATTTATACTATACATGTATATTTGCACATATGTCTACTTTGATTCACTGAAAACTCATTTCACTGAATTTCAAAACACTCATACCAAATCACTGAAAGCTCAAAGCACTGAAAACTCTTTTCACCGAATCACATTCCACTGAATGTAAGCACTGTTGGGCAAATAAAATGTATATGCCATTTCCCCATTGTAGTGAGATCCTGGAGGTAGTATACATAGTTAGGGGGATATATATATAGCTAGATAGATATAGATATTATATAATGTGTATATATGTATATTACACACACACACACACACACACACACACACACACACACACACGTGTGTGTGTGTGTGTGTGTGTGTGTGTGTGTATATATATATATATATATATATATATATATATATATATATATATATATATATATATATATATATATATATATATATATGGTTTGCTATCATTATGTCGACGTGCATTTGCACGGCTATGAAGTATTCGAACATCAGATGTTCGAATACTTCATATTACGGCAGGTGACATGAGCGAAGGTTTGCATTGCGAATGAACTGTGCATTTGCAATTCTAACTTTCGGTCATGGGAGGGGATCGTGGTACAGTGCGGTTAGGGAAATGCATCCCTTTCCTCACTGTAGTGCGATCTCGGAGTTGGAATATTAAGTTAGGGGGTGTGGGGGGCACAGCCCCCCACAGGGGGGGTGCAGGGGGGCACAGCCCCCCTGCATAACTGTGTGTTCGGTTAGGTAGGTAGGTGATTATGGGAAGGGTGGGCGTGCTGTGTATCGCCGTAAATGTTGCAAGCGACATTTTCGACAATACACCCTTGTTTTCGAGTTTACTATTATTCGAAAATGTTCATTTTCGATGCATAAATTCGAAAATAAAGACATTATTTATTTTTACTTTCGAATTTATGATAGTAAACCTATATATATATATATATATATATATATATATATATATATATATATATATATATATATATTTATATAGATATATATTCTACATATGCATATACATTATATATATATATATATATATATATATATATATATATATATATATATATATATGTATATATATACATATACATATACATATAACAAGAATAGATATAGGTGACTGACAGATATAGAGCAGAACAATCCCCACATCAGGAGAGTTTAGAAGGTAAGCTCCCCTGCAGAATTGCTTTAAGAGTATCAATGTGACTTTTAGAATTCACTGTTATTGATTAGTCTTGCACTTAACTCTTTGCAATGTGAGGACTTACATTATTAAGGCTCACATATTTGATAGGGACCCTTGACGTACATAATTATTCAAGTCACTAACATACACAATATTTGGCAGATGTCGACTTATCGGAAAACAAGCTTGAAAAGAAAGGTGCCATGGCCATTGCTTCCATGCTGCTGGAGAACACTGCTCTAGTGAAGGTCACCCTATCGGGAAATGAGTTTGATGATAATGCTGCAGAGTATCTCGCTGAAGCCATTATGAGTAATCATAAGGTGGAATCAATGGATCTAAGCCACAATTTGCTAGCAGAACGAGCAGGTGAGAAGATAAGATGGAGCATGGCCATATAATATTTTTTTCTTTTACTATTAATGTGCTTGTTTACACAAATATATTGTCAAATGCTATGTAGAAATTTTGAGCATATACAAGTAAGCCATGCATTTTTGAAAAAATGAGATATATCATTTTATGCCGATAATTGCTTCAGCTGTCCTGTGCTCAATAGGTAATTAAAGCTCCCTGTATCCCTTCAATCTAAGTTATCATAATCATAATCAGAAAAGTTATCATAATCAGAAAAAACTTTTAGTTTGTTTACTGAAATTAATATACTTATATACAGTGATTTTGCAGCAGTTTCTCCCTAACCAGTTTCACTTAATTGCAGCTGTGAAGGCATGTAACCATGTTGCTAGCAATATTTTCCAACTTTGCCCTGCTTAAAGTGGAACCTAAAACCTCAGCCAAGGAGATGCATAGCACTGCTGGGCCAGTCCTGAGCCTTAGTAGCCACTATATGTCTTGATTATCTAAGAAATCATAAATCTTAAAAAGCCAGTAGCCAATTTATAGAGAAATTACTGACACAAAAATTATTGGACTTCATGCATGAAGTAGTTAGACAATCCTTCTGTTTAGCACAACAATACATAAGGGCATATCATCCAGGAAAAAAGTCATTATCCTCTTTATACAGTCCTAATTAGGCCAGTTATTAAATATAATGTCCCCTTTGAGATGTACTTTTCAAGATATATTAAATAATCTTAAAGGGACCGTAAGTTCCTAATCAAGAAGTATGTTGGTCCAAAGTCCTTGCATTACCAGGAAAGGCTTGAATTGCTATTGCTTTACTCAGTTTCTTATAGGTTCTTGCATGGTGATCTATGATTTACATTTCATGTCATTAGGGACCCTGTCGTCCTTAACCTCCTGTATGTTCATAAGTGAAATAGATTCAATAGTACCAGAACTATGGACTTAAATAAAACACACTAGAGAGGCATATATATTATTTAACATCTACCCCCACCTCTGCAGAAAACTTGTTTTACAAATTATACAAAGTGACACCTGTGTGTCCTTCAAATTAAACATTGGCGATTGGCTGGGTACCCATAAATCTCCTCTGAGACTGCCCTGCTTTGTCCTTCTTGAGCAGGGACTACAACATGAAGATGGCTATTATTAAGGTATAAATAGTCCTGTGACTCAACTACCTTCTATTTTCTGTGCTTCTGTGATAACAAAAATAAATACATTTTAAAGTCCTGTAAAACATCTAGAGCTGCTCAAACTAAAAACTCAATAAAAAAATGAAAAATAATTGAAAATCCATCAGAAAGATAATCACAAAATGTAAACAAGGACTAGCATCAGATGGCAGTGACAACCACAAATCTCTCTTTATTTCCATTAAGAAATAGAAATAATGTCCAGCAGCAAGCTAATCCAAAATGGCATTACTGTCCCTGACCCTAAAGACACAAGTAACATACTTGCTGACAGATTTTATACTAACGTGAATCCAGAAGGAGTCACTAAAATTTTGCAAACCACCATGTACCAGATTTGATCATCCTTGAACAGGTTATAACTGTACTTTCTAAAACTAGAAACTTCATAAAATGTTGATATTAAAAGCCTCTTACAACTGTACTGATGTCAGTCTGCCTTTGTCAAGAGTAGATCATGTCTACTTAACTAAGTAAATTTCTTTAAAAAAATCAAAGGGGCAGTAGACAGCAGTTAGTCAGTCCACTTAGAATATCAGAACCTGGCCAAGGCTTTCAACACTATACTCAACACCATACTGATCACCATACTCCATGCCGTTTATGTAAACAAATTAAACA
Organism: Protopterus annectens; assembly: GCF_019279795.1. NCBI lineage: Eukaryota > Metazoa > Chordata > Ceratodontiformes > Protopteridae > Protopterus > Protopterus annectens. Next base: position 413,208,853 of record NC_056733.1, on the reverse strand, counting down.
ACCTAAAGGTAGACTTCTATATGGTAAGATGGATTGCAAACTGACTTAAAGATGGAACCCAGACCATTAAATGGTGTGTTGTCACTTCAGAAAGTAACAGTGGAGGACCACAGGGCTCAGTACTGGGATCTCTCCTTTTTAGCATATGCTTTCTCACACCACAAACCCAGACATATAGTTGATCAAATTTGCAGATAACTATAACCTGGATGTAATGATCCTTTCCCCACATAAACAAAATAACTTTAGCAAGAACTAAACCTTTAACCTTTTAAGCCAATAGTGTACTAAGAAAGGTCTGAAATATGTGCATATTGTCTCCCTTGTTGGTCATCTCTTCATTTACAAATTACAGTATGACAGGTATGCCATTCCATCCATCCATCCATCCATCCATCCATCCATCCATCCATCCATCCATCTTCAACCCCCTTTCCATATGGACACCTTAATGACGGATCTTTCTTTCATTTTGATAAGTTGATAAGTGGACTGGTTGACATATCCTTTTAAGCCATGACCTAAGTACCATAGTCCAAGACACAAACATAAATTTATAGATAGACTAAAGAATACACAAAAGTTGTACAAAACACAATGACAAAGTAGAGACAATACATTTGTATATTGTTTACAGTTAGAAATGTAAGTGGTATTATTATTTACAGTATGTACAATTAAGGTAGCCATTCAACCAGTGGTCATTTGTTAAAAGCATGTTTTTAAAAGAAAGATGTGATTACTGCATGAGCTGCAATGAGTAGACATTGTCACAGATGCAAGAACATCTGTTATCCTTAAACAGTTGTTCTTCTAGCTTATTTCTATGCAATTGAAGTGGATCTTACTGCCTCTTTTCTTCTCCTTTGACCACCAAATCATTCTGTCCAGCCTAACAGATTTATAAAAATATCTCATCCAGGTACTACTCTGTCCTACTGATTATATTATACTTTCACAGGACAAATTGCTCCACAAATATGTGTATGGATCTGAACCTCAACAAACACATAAATAAAACATGACAGGATGGATTTATCACACAGCAGTTGACTCTTCTCTGGAAAAAAATGCCTTTACAGGTAAAACAGAGTGACACCCTTGTATCCTTCAACACACTAGCCTTGACACCCCCAAATCTATTCCTGGCATTGACATGTTTTGTCCTCTTGGAAGTGGGAGGCAGGTATATCTTGAAAGTGGTATATCCAGCAAGACACAAATGGTCTCTAGATGTACTTGCCTTATAATTCATATGACCTTGTGATGATCAACCCATGCATTACTTTGTGTGTTTCTGTTTGTTTTTACAAGCATCATTTAGTTAATTTACTCTGATATGTTTAGCTTAGCAGTACAGTTGAAAGCTTTGCAACATCCTTCTGATGGTAGACTAGCTCTTTTCCTTTAGGACTACATTTATACCCATCCTTCTTTTTTTAATTTTATTTGTTTCTTGACAAGGTAAAGCTGTGGGACACAACTGTCCTTGTTCATGGAGTAACCTGGGAGTACTGTCTGGCTAACTAACTTGGTGAATCACATAGCAGCAAGCAGATGAAGAAGGAGTCAAACCCTGTATTATAAGAAACAAATCATTACGTAGTCAGTGCCTTATTCTTCTATCCTAACTGTTAAACTTTTGTTTTATATAAGTCTAGAGTTTCAAAAACATTTATTAAATCAGCAAAACTGGTATCATAAGAAACATTGATAATCATACCTCTCAATCTGCAGACACTGAAAATAGTAACATGTGAATGGTATCACATTGTAGTACAGTTGTGTTACACAGTTTAATGAAATGTAAATTGCCTTTTTGCAAATAAAGTACATTTGCTTATGCAGAGTGTATAGGAATCACATAAACTATTGACATTACATCCAGCATTTTAGATCCTCTTACAAATTCAACAACTTTCAGTTTTCAGAGATCCTTCTCATTACTTAAATTCTGAGCATTACAGCAAATATAAAATGGGTAAATGCAGGATCTGTCAGTAAATATACAAGTTTGGATGGAGCTTTTCAGACAAACTGTACTAAATACACTATAGTCTCCATGGATTGACTCTATCGTCCCCATCATTCTCCTCACTTGGGTGAACAAATCTTACTGTTGTAACTGGTACAGTGTACTTCATGCCACACATGCATAACAATTGTAAAAGGTTGTTGTGTCTTTTGGCTTTTCCCAGTTAGGGGTCGCCACAGCGGAACTCCAGTCCGCTAATGATTGGTAGTTGATTTTTACGTGCCGAGTTACCAGCCCTGACACACAACCTTCAACGAAGGTACATCCATTCACACATGTCTGCACGCAGAAGACGCTCTAGCTGAGAATCGAACTGAACAGCGTCTTACTGTGAGGCGACAACGCTACCGCAGCACCAATACCGCGGGTAACAATTGTAAAAGGTAACTTTGTCATTTTCTTTTTCTTCCATATAACATTACCTGCTTTCTTTGTGTTACCCTAATCCAAAGGACTCCTTCACTCTAGTCATGTATCCTGTCCTGCCAGGACATTACTGCATGTAATTAAAAAAAATCTTGTGTGTCAGTAAATGCATTAACACAGGAGAAAAGAAAAAAATTAAAAAATTGTGGCAGGACACAGTTGTACAAGTCTGTTTAAAGTGAGAGGGTCAGTTGATCCCCCTTGCCCTATGTTTCCATTAATTAAATACATTAATATCATCTTTGACAGTGCAGTATTAGAAAATGATACACACTAGTTACATAGTAAACTTGCTCATGTTATATAAACACATACTGAATAAAAATAATATTCACATTTGTAAAATAACACTGGTTATTCCTGTAGCAAACAGAGGTGGAAGGAGTAAAACCTCATATTGTAAGAAGCATTTTCATTTGGAGTCCGATTGAAGAGATGATAAAATCGGCAATAAAAGGAGAGTAGTATTGCTAAATTGAATTCATCCTGAATTCTTAGTGAGTACCTTCACATGGTATATCCTCTCTCTCTCTCTCTTTATATATATATATATATATATATATATATATATATATATATATAAAATGGACATAGGTAGGTTAAAAAACAAACAAAAAAAAGACAGCTGGGTGCACAAGTCTCAGGATAAAAAACTCCCCAGTCCTGGTATGTGCACTGGTGCCAGGACTGGAAAGAATGACAGTGTATAATCTTTAAAGCACAGAAACATTCCTACAATGGGGTTAGGCCAGGGTAAGGGAGAGGATGGCTCCCATGATGTAGAAGGAAGGAGTAGTCCACAAAAACTGACAGGCCAAAAAAGAGCTATAAAGATGATAGAGTGCACTACTGAGGATAAGGAAAAAAATATGTATTGTTACCATTATGCAAGAAGTCAAAAGCATCAAATGCAAATTTGTGTTCACTAATTCAACAGATCTATGAAAAACATATAGGCAAAGAATATTTGGACCACTTGAAAAAAGAAGCAACAAAGTGTAAAAATATATGGAATAAAACTTAGAGATTTTTGAAAGGTATAATCTACTGCCAATCATTAGCGGACCGGAGTTCCACTGTGGCAACTGGGAAAAGCCGAAAGACAAACAAAAACAAATAAAAAACAAATAAAAAAAGAAACATGGACATGGGAACAAAAAAAAAGATCTGATATGATGCAATAGTAATGCAATGAGAAAGCCAAACTAATCAATACAAAAATGCAGCTCCAAAGACATTTGAAGAGAAATACAGGCAAAGGTACCCAGAAATGAAAACTTTCACTACACAAAAACTAAGATTATAAAGGGGTAGCGTAGAACAGAAGATTAGTAAAGCAGAAGTTAAACAAATAAAAGCTGAAGTTATGTAATACGTGTGAAGTGAATAATTTAGTGTAAAAGGTTTAATACAGGCTGTGTCACAGCATGATGGAACAATGAGTCTGCAAAGTAAGAAGAAACAGGTGGAGTAAGAGACACCTGAAGAAGAGATAGGGACATGAGAAAGGAAAAGAGATTTAATACGTTGCAATATTTATGCAAAGGAGTAAATAAAAACTAACCAGTGCAAAAAAGCAACACCAAAGATATTTAAAGAGAAATACAGACAAAATCATCTGAATATGGAAAATTTTACAATACAGAAAATAAGAAAACAATGGGGGAAGTAGAAAAGAGGATTAGTAATGGGAAATTTAAAGAAATAGAAACTGAAGTTATAGATTACCTGCAAAGTGAAGGATTTAGTGAATAAAATCCAACACTGGTAATATCACAGCATGATGGAACAATGAGTCCTGAAATTAAGGAGAAACAGGTGGAATGGGAAGCATCTGATCGCTTGCCACATCAAAATACTCTGGAGCATACCTCTCAACTGTACAGAATTTCACAGAATGTTCAGATTTTTGCTTCATATTTTTGGTCTATTTTTCATAAAATTGTGGTTTTCTAGCAAATTAGTGGCAAATCAGTAAAGATTAATGTTAGAAAATAATGACAGACATTTGAGTCTCAAGACTCCATACCCTTCAGAAAATTAATGCTAATACAAAACATGTTATTCTATCAACTTTTTAAGTTTGTAATAGCAATATTTAAAAATTGCCCCTATTTTTGGGCCTTAGTCCCACTTTTATTGATGGCTTTGTCAGGTTTCTTGGTGTAAGAGGTTGAGAGGTATGCTCTGGAGCCTTCAGTAGGAAACCAGTGTAAAAGTTCAGTTGGAGTTGCTTAGCAAGGGAAGGCACAGGAAACAGTGGCAACTCTGACACAGTCAATGCTGTGGTGTGATAGGCCAGTGAGTTCTCATATGAAAGAGCAATGGATGACACAGGATGCAGCTGAAATTTATATGGCACAGGAAAATGTTCTGGAACTTTATGTAGAATACCCACAGGAAACAAAAAGCAAAGAATGTGCCATCAGTATAGAAGAAAATGATCTAAGGGAAGAGTTGCTTGATTTAATTGAGATGACTAGACATATTAAAATCAATGAAAGAAATAGATTACAGAAAGTCAATAAGACCCAAAATATTAGAAGTCTGATAAAACAGATGAACACAGCAATCAAGACTATTAACAGAAATCCATGTCATATAACATAAGTAAGTAGAATATGTTACTGTGCAACTAAATTAGTAACAGATAAAGTCATACCACAAAAACTGAGAGCAATAAGGGAAAGGAATGGAAGACATCAAATGCCACCATGGTAGTGTCACTTGTACGACAGGAAGCATCAAATAGAGAAAACTATAGAGCAATTAAGACAAGAATTGTCACTGTTAGAAGAGTATAGAAGAGAAAACAGATCAACAAAACTCTTAGAAAGATAGACATGATAAAAACAATGAGCAGTATTAGAACAGACAAGGATCTATTGTACACTATTGCAAATAAACTAAAGATATCAACACAGTCAGTAAAACGTAGAAGATATTCAGATAAATATAAAGGAAAAGTACAAAATAGGCAGTTCATTGATGACCCAGAAATGTTTTATAGAGAACTGAGAAACAAAGCAAAAAGAAGAGAAACACCAGCAAAACAAAAGTACATTTTGGAGAAATATCTACGAAGACCCTGTGGAATATAACAAAGATGCTGAATGGATAGAAGAAGTATAAGAAACAGTTAAGAAGTTGAAATATACAGTATATGAAATCTGATGAAGTAATGGCCAGAGAATTTTAAACAAAATTAAGAAAAGCTCCTAAATGGAAAATCCCAGGCCCAGATGCAATACCTAACTTCTGGCAAAAGGTATTAATATCTTTACACGAAGATTTAGCCCTGAGTAAGAACTACTTATTTGTACATTCCAAACAGACACCAACCTGGTTAGCAACAGAAAAAAGATACTCCTCCTTAACAGCGAACCTGCAAGCTGTCCAAACAGCTACAGATCAATAACTTGCCTTCTGATGATGTATAAACTGTATACTGGAATTGATGCCGATGGAGATTATATTCATCTAGAAGAAAACTCAATTGTGGCAATAGAACAAAGGGTTTACAAAAGAAAATCATATGGAACAAAGGATCATTTGTTGTTAAATAAAATCATAATGGAGAATTATAAAAAGGTTAAGAATCTAAGTAAGACATGGATATATTTCAAAAAAGCATTTGACAGCATTCCACATTCATGTGTAAGGGAGTGCTTACAGATGTGTAAGATATTTATCAATTACATTATGGTGACCTTAAAGCAGTGGCAATCCACTTTGCAGCTAAGCCATTGATAAAGGACAAATTATTATCCCAGGGATAAAATCTCAAAGGAAGATATTTCATGGTGACTTTGTCATTGCTGATCTTTTGTCTTGCCCTTAACCCATTAAGCTGTCTACTTAATAAATTTTAGGTCATGGTTATAATTTGGCTCCCAGAAAACATCTGTGTGCAAAGACTTCTCATTTCCTTTTGTGGATGATTTAAAACTGTATTGTTCATCAGATGAGGAGTTGAAAGCACAACTGCAAGTGTTTAAAACTTTCTCAAATTATATCAGAATGCAATTTTGTCTTGATAAATGTGTAAGAGTAACAGTTAAAGCAGGAGAGCTGCAGTAATAAGAAAATATCAGTCTGGGACAGGAGTGTGATATGAAGGAATTTGAACAGGAGGAAGTGTATAAATATTTGGGAATTGATGAAGGATCGACAGTAAAACATGAACAAATGCAAACAAATCTCATTAAGGAATATGTTAGAAGATTAAAATGAATACTGAAAACAGCCCTGACATATAATAACAAAGTTCAAGCTATAAACAAATTTGCTCTTCCTTTTCTAATCAGTATGTTTAGGGTGATTGATTGGCCCAAAAGGTATTGGATCAGTTGGAGAGGAAAACAAGAAAAATGCTTTATGCTTATCAAATGATATATACAAATCAGTGTATACCAAGATTATATATTCTGTGTTCTGAAGTAGGTATGGGCCTATTCTAAACTGATTACATGTATAGATCTGCAATAGTAGGACTGCATACATATCTGATGACCACCAGATCCAAACATAGTGAAAGCTTTACAGCATGAGAAGGAGAAGTCTAAGATGACTTCCCTGCTTAGTTTAACTGAAGCATATCAGTGTCAAGCAGGAATGGAAAAAAGACCAGAAGTAGATAAAAATCAGGCAACAACTGAATGTGTCAAAAAACAAAAGAAAGAATATGAGGAGAAAGATCAGATGAGAAGGCAAGAAATGTGGAAAAGACATAAATATAGTTGCAAGTACATAAAACTCCTAGAACAACCTCATGTCAATCAGAATCTGACACACAAATGGTTAAGAAGAGATTAATTTAAATCAAAAGATGAAAGGTTATTATTGGTGGCCCAGGACAGTGGACTACATTCATGTTTTCACGTCATGTATTCACGCACCTACCTGCATGTCTTTAGACATCACTCAACCACGGGGAGGACATGTAGACTCCACACAGAAGGTGCTCCAGCCGGGAATCGAACAGGAGAACCTCTTACTGTGAGGTGACAATGCTAACCACTGCACCACCTCAGTCATTACTAACAGTTCAAAAAACAAATGTGAGAAAATCAGATACAGTAATCCATGAAAAAAGTGCAAAAGTAGAAATGATCATTGAAATTGCTACACCTAGTGATTATAGTGTCTTGCATATAGAGAGACACAGAATCATATAAAGCACCAGGATTTGCAGGCAGAAATGAGGACAACGTGGAAGAAAGATACCCAGACAGTTATAGCAGTAGTAGGAATAATGGGTCTCATAAAAAGAATTTACAGTCATATTTTGATATGCTACTGATAGATGTCTGGGATCTCTTCTGTGTCCCTACTGGACAGAGGCACAGTAAACTAACCTCAAAAGGGCTATCTTCTGTGACCTACTATACAGAGGCACAGTCAACTAATCTAAAAGGGTGGCGAAACACACTCTGGCTAGGCTTATAAATTCCCTAGGGCAGATAACCTAGTATCAACCTATGAACTTATATGAACTGCAGAAGGAACTACTTCTGGGCACATTGTGGGTGCTGCGAAGAGCACTTTTAGCTAACATCAAAGATTGAAACAATACTAATTTCCTGAACTTTAATTTATACTTTGACTTAGGAATAGGGTCCATTCCTTTCATGGTACTAGAAAACCAAAAGACTTGGAGAAATTGAACCGAGTTCTAACTGAGTGTTGAGATTTTTTCTTGGTGATTGTGTTCTAGTCTTTGTTAAAGTCAACTAAAATAATTGTTTACTGGGTGTTGTTACTAACCATACCTCTCAACTTTACAGATTTTCACAGTGTTCAGATTTTTGCCACATATTTTTGGTCCATTTCTCATAAAATTGTGGTTTTCTGGCAAATCATTAACAAATCACTGAGGGTTGAAGTCAAAATATAGTGACAGAAATTTGAGTTTCAGGCTTCATACCTTTCATAAAAATTCATGCTAATGCACACTCTGTCATTCTGTCAGTTTTCTAAGTTATATGTGCAATATTTAAAAAAAGTCCCTATTTTTGGGCCTTTGTCCCCCCGTTTTTGATAGCTTTGTCCAGATTTCTTGCTCTAAAAGGTTAAGAGGTATGTTACTAACTCTCCAAAGTACTATATCTTCCACTGTAAGGATATTACTTGTCTGGGATACATAAAGAGCAATGAAGCAGATGCTTTTATAGTTGTTAAGTTAGAGGAAGGAAATAATTAACTTAACATTATTGAACTGTGTGATGGTGTATTGTAAGGGCTAAGCTGAAGTGTTTTAGGGTAAAAAATTATCCCACCCCCTCTTCGTTTACCTTTCCTATCAGCACAGAGTATACTGCAGCTTGGAGGAAGTTTATCTTCATCTCTGATTTCTGCTTTTAGGCAGGCATCAGTTATGGAAAGGGTGTCTGCAGAGTGGTCAAAAATCCATTCATGCAGGAACGTGAGTTTATTGTTTATACTTAAACTGATACATTCTAGAGGAGCTTTACCTTGTGGTTTGGAATATGAGTAGGCTAAGTTGTTTCTTGGACCACTGTTAGGCGAATGTCCCACAGTGAAGTATTATACGTGGTAGAATGTGGATGGACTTAAAACATGTTGGACTTCTAGTAATGTGGGTAGTGTGGGTTGTGTTTTAACCAGTTTCAGGTAAGTAACCTCGAAAAGATGAATGTTGGTGTAGTTCTGTAGAATAAGGAAAATTTTTACTCATCACGGCATATGTCTCAACGGTTTAGATTTTCATAGAATGTCCAGATTTTTGCCTCATATTTTTTGTCTGTGCCTCATAAAATGTGTTGTTTTCTCACAACCTACTGAGGATTGTCTAAGTTTATAAGGGCAGTTTTTTAAATGTGTTCCTATTTTTGGGCCTTTGTCATCATCCCCCCATCAATATCTTGTGCAAATGTAAAACTGGAAGTTGTGATGATGTAAAGAGTGGTAGGATGTTAAGTATGAGAAAGACAGTAGTATGGTTGCTCTTTGAGAACAAAAATGATTAAATAAAGTTATTGAAAAAGACTGATAGAGAATAAGGTACAGCATGTGTTTGTATGTTGCTATGTTGCAAGGGTTTGGATGATAGAGTGAGTCATAAATCATTGTAAGTTAGTGTGTGTAGGGAATATTATGAGTGTGTTGTTGTGATGATTTAGTTTGGAGTGGTTTTTGTGGCTTTAAGTGGTGAGTCACAGTAAGTAAATCTGTTTGGGGAGGGTTAGTTATAAAAAAGGACTCTGGGAGGTAATGGGAATTGAGGGTGATAGTGGAGCAAAGTGGAATTCACCTTCAGTTTCTCTGCTAAAGTCAGTCAATATTTCAAATATCATTTGTTCCAAGTAGAAGACCAAGTTTTGTTTGAAATAATTTGGATGATCTGGAAATTAGATAATACCAGTAAAAAGTTACATACATTAAGAACAACACAGTTTCACAACTGGTAATCTATAAAAATGAAATTTGGAGTGGGTTTTGAAACCAAATAAAATCCAGCATATCATTAAGCATGGCTTTAAATACTTTTGAGAGGAAATTTTTATACCACAGATACCCAGAAGATTCACTCATCATGTGCCAAGTTGAAATTTAGAGCTGTGGTGAAGTAAGGTCTTATTACCAGCTAATTTGTATGTCTCTGAATTGTATTTACTACCACTGATCTGCATGTCACAATAGTAAGTTGCTGCTTGTATAGGCAAAGGCATCCCCCAGTCACACACACACACACACACACACACACACACACACACACACACACACACACACACACACACACACACTACATAAACACACACATACACACCATAGTCCCTGTACCTACCCCTGACTTGTCTGCTCTTTCATAGTCCTCCTACCTCTTGATCCCTGTCCTGAAGTCAGTATTATTAGGGCACTGAAGTAGTGCATGTTTCCCTGCCGCCTAGTGTTTCCTGACTCCCCCGATCCCTGTCCTGAAGTCAGCACTATTAAGGCATTGAAATTTTGCGTGTTTCCCTGCTGCCTAGTGTTTCCTGCCACCCCCTGATCCCCATACTGCTGTCAGATCCATTGCAACACTTGCATTTAACAGTATTTCCTAGTGTCTAGTGAATTCCCCCTCCCCCAGTCCCAGTACTGTTGTCCATGCCAATCCCCCTACCCTGATCCCTGTAGTGATGTCCATGTTGTTGTGGCATTTTGCTGATGTGTTCCCCTGGTATCTAATGCCTCTCCCTACCTCCTGATCTCTGTACCATGGTCATGGCAAGCAGTTGAACATTGTCTTTTGACCATGTTCAGTACCACAACACAGTGACATATATGCCTTTTTGGATGAGGTTTGGGACAGAGAGAGAAAATGGCTAATTAGCATATGCCTCTCCTTGGAATGTCTCATTAGCATTTAGCATGACCTCAGGGATAGCCCAACACACTGATGCATGTTTTTATGCTAGAGCACCATGCAGCACCAAGTTAGGGCACTTGCTGAATTGGGAAAATGTACCACGACATCTATATGGAGATGTATACATCAATGCACCTTAATGAATCCCAGTCTCAGTGTGGGACAGTCATCATAAAGAAAATATAGGCTAGATTTATTTAGAAACTGTTTATGACTTGAGTAGAAAGAAAAAGTCTCAATTGCAGTTTTTTTTTAGGGATACCATTATAGAGAAAGTGAAAATAAACATCAGTGCCATCCACAAAGGTATGGCACCACAACTAAGATTAGTTTAGGAATCCCTCATAATTAAATATTGTAAGAAAGGTTCAGTGTAAAGACTGAAAAGGTATAGGGAAGAAGGACAACGTTGATGGGTACCATTTTCATGGGGAATAATTCACATTAAATACAATTAATACAGAGCCAGGTAGATGGAAGATGAATGGGAACCTTTTGAGCAGAGTTAATAAAAACAAAAATAGGAGAATATAAAGCTCTCCACAAACAAAAATAAAAGGTTGTAGTTAACCTTGTTGTATGGTTTAGCAGCATCTATGGTTAGTACAAAAATAGGGTCAGAATGTTGATGTATATGAAAAGTGCAAAGAAGAATACTTTAGTCTATGTGTGTGGTTTTTAAGAATCCAGACCAGAAAAGTGAAGGAAAAAGAGGATCACCTTTTTAAATCAATTACCTAGTACAGTGGCATAAGCTTCTATATTAATATTTATCAAATTAGTTGGATAGGGATTATTGGGTTTGAGAGAATCAATGTGGGTTTTATTTGTGTAGGAAGATGTTAACTGGTTGAAATACAAATATGATACACCTTCTAAAATAATGTACTTAACAACTTAACAAAAAAATATAGTATCTGTAGTGTGTAGGCACAGTACGCCTTACTAAATTTATTGATATTGACAGCCAAAAAAGATTTGGCAAGAAAATGGAAATCAAAATCTAACCCAGTTGTAAATGAAATACTGAATATTGTAAAGAAGATAAAAGAAGTGAACGTGTGGTCTTTAGAAAAGGGAAGGAGAAATTTACAAAAAAAATAAATGGAATTTGTAAGAACAATGCATGCACAATGCTGTTAAGGACAAGGAGGAGAACTTAAGGGATGGCAAGAACTGAGAAATATATGTAGTGATGGGGTGAATAAAAATTGTTAAAAAGTAAAAATATATCTGTACTGCATGAAAATAACAACATAATGCTATTATTGTTCGCTTTATTTTCTCCTACTGTACAGCTACCCATGGCACTTTTTAAAATGTCATGTTGAATAAAGATGTTAAAAATGGTTTGAGCTGCTTTCAGCCAATTGTTTAAAAAATCAGAAATATAGCCACCTGGTTCTGGTAATTTGTGTGGTTTAATTGTTTTAATAGCACTGATATTTCACTCTAATCAGAGTATACTGAAGGAGGTTCAGAGAGCTTTGGATTATAAAAGTAGTGCTTCTGATCACTTATATAACTCACACTTGAAAAACACTTATACAGTTCATGGGTGGTGCTAGCAAAAACATTTAGAACTAATTTCCTATCTTTACTTATTCTATTAACTTCAAAGATAAGAGTCATTGTGAGGCCTTTAAAGCTGAAGTGTGTTAGCTGAAATGAATATTAACATTGTCTATAAATAAGTATGTAATTTATTAATCCATTATAAGACTATAATTTGAAATTAATTTATTCTCTAATGATTTTATTTTATCATTTGCGGCATCTTTTTTGTTTGTTCTCAGTATTCCCTCAGTTTGGTCTGAAAGATGTCCAAAGTTTATCTAAACTGGGATAGGAAAAAGAAATGTTAATTTGTCTAACAATTGACTGATATTATTAACAGTATGGGAGTTTTCCATTACAGATATGAAGACCAGTTAGACCTTTGTCAGAAGCATTATTAAAATTGCAGAAATTGGCATAAGGCTTTGTTTGAGAATGATTGCAAAACAACAGCTTAACTAGGGAATAATGGTTATTTAAAACAATCAGATCTGTACCATGATTTGTGCAAAGGAATGAAAACTGGGTTTCATCAGGGAACAAAAATTCTAAAGGGCTCAGCCAAGGTGTGTTTTGTCAAGTATGAATTTAGAAGTGTTACCAGAAGTGTATCTAGGGTGGGGTGAAGGGATTAGCTGTCGAGGAAACAAGGTTTTAGGCAGCATAAGAAGATCTTTTTTTTGAGTTGCTTCTTATGTAAGCCTCTCCATATGAGGGGAGCACCAGATTGGGGAGAGCCCCCTTTTTTGCTGTTATGCCTGTATGATGGAATGACATAGACCTGGCATTCCTTCCTTCTGTCCTGTGGAGGAGTACAGTATCAAAGTATACTTTTTTTTTTTGCTCTTCAACTTTAGTGTTAAGAGGCTCCAGATCAGGGAATAACATTGGGCACTAGATGAGACAGTTACAGCTCCGAGTGTTAAAAATAGGAACTTGTATCTTTGATTTTCTGTTTTTTATTTTCATTAATCACTGAAATCATATCTCCAGTTATGTTTAAATAATAGTTACTAATTTTTTTATAAGAGATAATGTTGAACTAACAGACTCAATATGCTAGGTTTCACAAGCAGAGATAACTTAATAGCAGTACAATAAAATGTCTGTAAAGCATTTGACACAACACTACTAATAGATGTTGATTTCTTAACTAAAATATATATTCCTAATTATTTTTAATATTGCTTACTGCAGCTACAGCTGGATCCACTTTATCTGTAAAGCCTCCCTTCCCCTCACAGTTATGTAATGTGTGTATCTTGATTTGAAAAATAAATGAAAGTGAGCTGCCTTTTGTGAAGTATTTGAACCATTACAATTCTAAAAAAATGAGCACCATATTGAGAGTTTAGAGCTCAATATATTTAAATGCAAAGGAATAGATATGGTTTAAAATATAAGCTGACATAGACTGTAAGAAAATAAAGTGCCCAAATGTCTTTGCATAAACAGCTGTACATATATTTCATTTTTCAAGATACTAAAAGGCAACAACATTTAAAAAAAATAAAATAACATTTTGCTTAACAACATCAATGGTAATAATAACATTCAAATCCAAAAAGGGATCTGAAGTCTTGGATAATTTAACAGCCAGGTAATCCAAGGGCTGTGTAACAAGTGTGATATTTAAATAGACAGCTGGAATATATTTTAGTAATTCAAAACAAACAGGGAATACTTAGTGCAGTATGTTATAAAGGAAACCCCTTAGTTAGTAAGAGAAATAGTAAAATTACTCCTCATTCACTGTAAGCTATCTGAGACCTGGGGCTAACTAATGCATTAATAGCAAGATGTCTCATTACAAGGATATTGCACTACTAAAAAAGAACACTAGGGGCAGATTCCAAAAGAATTCCTCTCAGTGCAAGTCTGCCCTGTCTACAAAAAACTTGGTGTCAATTTAAGTGACTTATGTCAGCATAAGGCCTGTCTTTAAACAGGTTTACACCAGGGATTAGATTTCAAAAGACCTGCTCAGAGCCATCTCTGTTTAAGGTGTCACTTACACTGAGAACAGGTCTTTTGGAATCAGGACCCAGGAAATGACAAGTCTTAAAAAGTTCAGCATATACATATATCAAAATAAACTCTTAAATGTTTGAAATAGGAGTGCATGCAAAACACCAGCTAACAGAATTTAAAGACGTTATTGTATTGTTAATTTAATATTGTATCATTAATTTAATCTAAATTTCTGATACATCATAACTAGAGACTGTGGGTTAGAAAATATGATATGCTAAAGTAGTATTATCATCCAAAAATAAAAAGAATAAAGCTAGTTTAAATAAAAGCTCAAGTCTGCAACAAAAAATATAATACAGAAACACCATTTTCTTTTTAAATAAGCTCCGCAATGCAATCTTATATTTAAGTTTCCATTTAATAGTTAAAAATTATAAAGTTCAAGTTGTCAATGAAAATGCTACTGAATGCATTAAAAGGTGTAAATATGTTAATACTTTTCCTTCTCTCAGAACAAAATTGCAAAAATGCATTTAAATAAAAAACACAATGTTATATTAAATAATTCACCCAATAAATATGGGAAACATAAAGGGAAACAGACCCATGATTGTATCTCAAAGTATTAAATGTTGTGCTTAGAGACCACAGCAATAGGATATAGAATTATTAATTAATTATTCTATAAATAGAAATAGTAATGTTTTAAGATGGCTGTTATCATGTTGGTGTTTTTGAACAAAATATACATTTTTTTCACAGACAGAACTGAAACATCATTACCTTACCACAATTTTGCTACTCTAATAAATAGGGTTTTATAGTCTGATAATCCATGGGGTCTGTATTTAAAGTATCAAATGTCTGTTAAAGACATGTATGTATTTTCATGAGCACCTACATTGTGAAACAATAATAATGCTATTTCCTGCACTATTGCCCCCATAAAGTCATTTTGAACAAGTTTGCTAATAAATTTGAAAAATTCAAGGGTATATTTTATTTACCTTTCAGGTATGTGCACATATTTTTTCTTTTGTTCATTAATATCATGAACAGAAAGCACTGACATATTTATTTGTATCCTTAAAACCAACAGCAAACAAATAACTCAAAAGACTTAAAAATAAAATAAATGCTGAATTAGTACAGTAAAACAAGCAAATTTATTAGGACACTAAGCCAGTAGTTAGCGCTTCCGTCTCCTTAAATGGAAACGTCTTCAGACTAAGGCTTCAACACTTCATTTAGCATTTAAATACACATCAACCTGTCACATGACATCAATTTTAAAAAACTAATCACATAACATCAATTTTAAAAACTAATCACATGACATCAATTTTAAAATCTAACTTAGTGTTTTAACTCCTTCCTTCTCAAATACATTGCAAATTCCTCCCTGTTATTTAGTCCTGGGGGAAAGCATGCATTTAACCTCACTTGCCAACAATATTCTAGCCAATCTAACTCTTCCTCGACATTAATTATGTTATATTAATTCCTTAAAACATCTAATACTATGCACTTAAAATTAACTTTACATTTCTTTTCTATATAATGTTTGCTCATAGCATTTTTATGTCTCCATGTATGATTGCATAATTGCGTTCATAGATCCTTCTACACAACTCCCTTTTTGTTCTTCGCATATAGAATGATCTACAATCAAAACACATTAATAAATAAACTACATTTTTTAACTTTGCAACATTAATAAATAAACTGCATTTTTTAACTTTACAAGTAAATCTTCCGGGAACCTGTACTAATACTTTTCCAACTTCCAGTTCATTGCCTTCAGTATACAGACATTGGCAATAATTACAGTTGAAACACTTCACCATTCCTTTTTTGTTCAACTGATTTTGGCCTGTTATTAATGTATTTTAAATGTAGATTATTCTATGTGGGAAGAACAAAAAGGGAGTTGTATAGAAGGATTTATGAACGCAATTATGCAATCATACATGGAGACATAAAAAATGCTATGAGCAAACATTATATAGAAAAGAAATGTAAAGTTAATTTTAAGTGCATAGTATTAGATGTTTTAAGGAATGAATATAACATAATTAATGTCGAGAAAGGAAGGGTTGGGCTATATTATTGTTGGCAAGTGAGGTTAAATGTTTCCCCAGACTAAATAACAATAACAGGCAATGTATTGTGAATTATAAGGAAGGAGGGTTAAAACACTGTTAGTTTTTTTTAAAATTATGAGGCTATGTGATTAGTTTTTTAAAACTGATATCATGTGACAGGTTGATGTGTATTTAAATGCTAAATGAAGTGTTGAAGCCTTAGTCTGAATAAGTCTCCGATTAAGGAGACGAAAGTGCTAACTATTGACTTTGTGTCCTAATAAATTTGCTTGTTTTACTGAACTGATACAGCATTTATTTTATTTTTAAGTATTTATTTGTATATCTGACATTTGGTTACCAGGAAAGTCTGACTGGGTAAGAACCCCATTTTCGATGGAGGCCCAGGGAGAAAAACTTCAATACAAAGAGAAAAAGAAAAAATATATTTTACATAATAAACAACAGAAAATAAAGCCAATTTACAGATGAAACCCAGAAAAGACAAATACATACATTACACATGGGAAGAATAACAAGCATAACTAACATGCAAGTATTTCTACAAGAAAAGTAACAATTATACCTGCATGCATACATTTTTATAGAAAGTTATCAAGTATGGTAGATAGGATATTTGCTGTAAGCTTTTATAGCCAACAAAACACTGTCAATAAGTATTTGTTTTCTACTGAGTCTGAATACTTACATTCCTGATCAATTAACCATACTTTCTTTCTAGCTATATTTCTGCCAGTTAGTGCATATGATTAAGGTTGTAAGCTATTCTTTTTCCTATTGTGCATGGTTTGATTCCTTTAGCCCCCATTTGCCTACTGTGAGACTCTGAGGAAGTCACTTAAACAGAAAGTGTCCTAGGT